>NW_026696456.1:0-98488 GCF_030435755.1 Ochotona princeps
TGCAAAGGCTCTAGACGCAAATACTTCTGTGAGAGCTAATTCAATCAAGGAAACAATGCATGTTGGTGAAGGGCATATTGAAGAAGTATCAGCTGAGTGGTTCTTGTGGGAGAACAACTCCATTTGGCTCACTAACTTCACACACCATCAGGCTTCCAAGCAGCTCTCAAGGAAACTCAGTTTTCACACTCTATGCTTAGTGCCCTTTGAGAGCTTTATCTAGGAATGAACCTGGTAGAGCATCCCACACAAACGAATGCTCCACATGCGGGTTTCAGATGCCACCAACTCCACATTCTCAGGCAACTTCAGCGCCACAGCCATTTTCAGATAGCCCTCAATGCAAAGGCTCTAGACGCAAATATTGGTGTGAGAGCTAATTCAATCAAGGAAACACTGCATGTTGGTGAAGGGCATATTGAAGAAGGATGAGCTGAGTGGTTCTTGTGGGAGAACAACTCCATTTGGCTCACTAACTTCACACACCATCAGGCTTCCAAGCAGCTCTCAAGGAAACTCAGTTTTCACACTCTATGCTTAGTGCCCTTTGAGTGCATTATCTAGGATTGAACCTGGTAGAGCATCCCACACAAACGAATGCTCCACATGCGGGTTTCACATGCCACCAACTCCACATTCTCAGGCAACTTCAGCGCCACAGCCGTTTTCAGATAGCCCTCAATGCAAAGGCTCTAGACGCAAATACTGGTGTGAGAGCTAATTCAATCAAGGAAACACTGCATGTTGGTGAAGGGCATATTGAAGAAGGATCAGCCGAGTGGTTCTTGTGGGAGAACAACTCCATTTGGCACACTAACTTCACACACCATCAGGCTTCCAAGCAGCTCTCAAGGAAACTCAGTTTTCACACTATATGCTTAGTGCCTTTTGAGTACCTAGGACTGAAATGAAGGTTGGTGAGCATCCCACACAAACGAATGCTCCACATGCGGGTTTCACATGCCACCAACTCCACATTCTCAGGCAACTTCAGCGTCACAGCCGTTTTCAGATAGCCCTCAATGCAAAGGCTCTAGACACAAATATTGGTGTGAGAGCTAATTCAATCAAGGAAACACTGCTTTTTGGTGAAGGGCATATTGAAGAAGGATCAGCCGAGTGGTTCTTGTGGGAGAACAACTCCATTTGGCTCACTAACTTCACACACCATCAGGCTTCCAAGCAGCTCTCAAGGAAACTCAGTTTTCACACTCTATGCTTAGTGCCCTTTGAGAGCATTATCTAGGAATGAACCTGGTAGAGCATCCCACACAAACGAATGCTCCACATGCGGGTTTCAGATGCCACCAACTCCACATTGACAGGCAACTTCAGCGCCACAGCCGTTTTCAGATAGCCCTCAATGCAAAGGCTCTAGACGTAAATACTTCTGTGAGAGCTAATTCAATCAAGGAAACACTGCATGTTGGTGAAGGGCATATTGAAGAAGTATCAGCTGAGTGGTACTTGTGGGAGAACAACTCCATTTGGCTCACTAACTTCACACACCATCAGGCTTCCAAGCAGCTCTCAAGGAAACTCAGTTTTCACACTCTAGGCTTAGTGCCCTTTGAGTGCATTATCTAGGAATGAACCTGGTAGAGCATCCCACACAAACGAATGCTCCACATGCGGGTTTCACATGCCACCAACTCCACATTCTCAGGCAACTTCAGCGCCACAGCCGTTTTCAGATAGCCCTCAGTGCAAAGGCTCTAGACGCAAATATTGGTGTGAGAGCTAATTCAATCAAGGAAACACTGCATGTTGGTGAAGGGCATATTGAAGAAGGATCAGCTGAGTGGTTCTTGTGGGAGAACAACTCCATTTGGCTCACTAACTTCACACACCATCAGGCTTCCAAGCAGCTCTCAAGGAAACTCAGTTTTCACACTCTATGCTTAGTGCCCTTTGAGTGCATTATCTAGGAATGAACCTGGTAGAGCATCCCACACAAACGAATGTTCCACATGCGGGTTTCACATGCCACCAACTCCACATTCACAGGCAACTTCAGCGCCACAGCCGTTTTCAGATAGCCCTCAATGCAAAGGCTCTAGACGCAAATACTGGTGTGAGAGCTAATTCAATCAAGGAAACACTGCATGTTGGTGAAGGGCATATTGAAGAAGGATCAGCCGAGTGGTTCTTGTGGGAGAACAACTCCATTTGGCACACTAACTTCACACACCATCAGGCTTCCAAGCAGCTCTCAAGGAAACTCAGTTTTCACACTATATGCTTAGTGCCTTTTGAGTACATAGGACTGACATGAAGGTTGGTGAGCATCCCACACAAACGAATGCTCCACATGCGGGTTTCACATGTCACCAACTCCACATTCTTAGGCAACTTCAGCGCCACAGCCGTTTTCAGATAGCCCTCAATGCAAAGGCTCTAGACACAAATATTGGTGTGAGAGCTAATTCAATCAAGGAAACACTGCATGTTGGTGAAGGGCATATTGAAGAAGGATCAGCCGAGTGGTTCTTGTGGGAGAACAACTCCATTTGGCTAACTAACTTCACACACCATCAGGCTTCCAAGCAGCTCTCAAGGAAACTCAGTTTTCACACTCTATGCTTAGTGCCCTTTGAGTGCATTATCTAGGAATGAACCTGGTAGAGTATCCCACACAAACGAATGCTCCACATGCGGGTTTCACATGCCACCAACTCCACATTCTCAGACAACTTCAGCGCCGCAGCCGTTTTCAGATAGCCCTCAATGCAAAGGCTCTAGACGCAAATATTGGTGTGAGAGCTAATTCAATCAAGGAAACACTGCATGTTGGTGAAGGGCATATTGAAGAAGGATCAGCTGAGTGGTTCTTGTGGGAGAACAACTCCATTTGGCTCACTAACTTCACACACCATCAGGCTTCCAAGCAGCTCTCAAGGAAACTCAGTTTTCACACTCTATGCTTAGTGCCCTTTGAGTGCATTATCTAGGAATGAACCTGGTAGAGCATCCCACACAAACGAATGCTCCACATGCGGGTTTCACATGCCACCAACTCCACATTCTCAGGCAACTTCAGCGCCACAGCCATTTTCAGATAGCCCTCAATGCAAAGGCTCTAGACACAAATATTGGTGTGAGAGCTAATTCAATCAAGGAAACACTGCATGTTGGTGAAGGGCATATTGAAGAAGGATCAGCCGAGTGGTTCTTGTGGGAGAACAACTCCATTTGGCTCACTAACTTCACACACCATCAGGCTTCCAAGCAGCTCTCAAGGAAACTCAGTTTTCACACTCTAGGCTTAGTGCCCTTTGAGTGCATTATCTAGGATTGAACCTGGTAGAGCATCCCACACAAACGAATGCTCCACATGCGGGTTTCACATGCCACCAACTCCACATTCACAGACAACTTCAGCGCCACAGCCGTTTTCAGATAGCCCTCAATGCAAAGGCTCTAGACGCAAATACTGGTGTGAGAGCTAATTCAATCAAGGAAACACTGCATGTTGGTGAAGGGCATATTGAAGAAGGATCAGCTGAGTGGTTCTTGTGGGAGAACAACTCCATTTGGCTCACTAACTTCACACACCATCAGGCTTCCAAGCTGCTCTCAAGGAAACTGTTTTCACACTCTAGGCTTAGTGCCCTTTGAGTGCATTATCTAGGAATGAACCTGGTAGAGCATCCCACACAAACAAATGCTCCACATGCGGGTTTCACATGCCACCAACTCCACATTCTCAGGCAACTTCAGCGCCACAGCCGTTTTCAGATAGCCCTCAGTGCAAAGGCTCTAGACGCAAATATTGGTGTGAGAGCTAATTCAATCAAGGAAACACTGCATGTTGGTGAAGGGCATATTGAAGAAGGATGAGCTGAGTGGTTCTTGTGGGAGAACAACTCCATTTGGCTCACTAACTTCACACACCATCAGGCTTCCAAGCAGCTCTCAAGGAAACTCAGTTTTCACACTCCATGCTTAGTGCCCTTTGAGTGCATTATCTAGGAATGAACCTGGTAGAGCATCCCACACAAACGAATGCTCCACATGCGGGTTTCACATGCCACCAACTCCACATTCACAGGCAACTTCAGCTCCACAGCCGTTTTCAGATAGCCCTCAATGCAAAGGCTCTAGACGCAAATACTGCTGTGAGAGCTAATTCAATCAAGGAAACACTGCATGTTGGTGAAGGGCATATTGAAGAAGGATCAGCCGAGTGGTTCTTGTGGGAGAACAACTCCATTTGGCACACTAACTTCACACACCATCCGGCTTCCAAGCAGCTCTCAAGGAAACTCAGTTTTCACACTATATGCTTAGTGCCTTTTGAGTATATAGGACTGACATGAAGGTTGGTGAGCATCCCACACAAACGAATGCTCCACATGCGGGTTTCACATGTCACCAACTCCACATTCACAGGCAACTTCAGCGCCACAGCCGTTTTCAGATAGCCCACAATGCAAAGGCTCTAGACACAAATATTGGTGTGAGAGCTAATTCAATCAAGGAAACACTGCATGTTGGTGAAGGGCATATTGAAGAAGGATCAGCTGAGTGGTTCTTGTGGGAGAACAACTCCATTTGGCTCACTAACTTCACACACTATCAGGCTTCCAAGCAGCTCTCAAGGAAACTCAGTTTTCACACTCTAGTCTTTGTGCCCTTTGAGTGCATTATCTAGGAATGAACCTGGTAGAGCATCCCACACAAACGAATGCTCCACATGCGGGTTTCACATGCCACCAACTCCACATTCTCAGGCAACTTCAGTGCCACAGACGTTTTCAGATAGCCCTCAATGCAAAGGCTCTAGACGCAAATATTGGTGTGAGAGCTAATTCAATCAAGGAAACACTGCATGTTGGTGAAGGGCATATTGAAGAAGGATCAGTCGGTGGTTCTTGTGGGAGAACAACTCCATTTGGCTCACTAACTTCACACACCATCAGGCTTCCAAGCAGCTCTCAAGGAAACTCAGTTTTCACACTCTATGCTTAGTGCCCTTTGAGTACCTAGGACTGAAATGAAGGTTGGTGAGCATCCCACACAAACGAATGCTCCACATGCGGGTTTCACATGCCACCAACTCCACATTCTCAGGCAACTTCAGCACCACAGCCGTTTTCAGATAGCCCTCAATGCAAAGGCTCTAGACGCCAATATTGGTGTGAGAGCTAATTCAATCAAGGAAACACTGCATGTTGGTGAAGGGCATATTGAAGAAGGATCAGCCGAGTGGTTCTTGTGGGAGAACAACTCCATTTGGCTCACTAACTTCACACACCATCAGGCATCCAAACAACTCTCAAGGAAACTCAGTTTTCACACTCTATGCTTAGTGGCCTTTGAGTGCATTATCTAGGAATGAACCTGGTACAGCATCCCACACAAACGAATGCTCCACATGCGGGTTTCACATGCCACCAACTCCACATTCTCAGGCAACTTCAGCGCCACAGCCGTTTTCAGATAGCCCACAATGCAAAGGCTCTAGACGCAAATATTGGTGTGAGAGCTAATTCAATCAAGGAAACACTGCATGTTGGTGAAGGGCATATTGAAGAAGGATCAGTCGAGTGGTTCTTGTGGGAGAACAACTCCATTTGGCTCACTAACTTCACACACCATCAGGCTTCCAAGCAGCTCTCAAGGAAACTCAGTTTTCACACTCTATGCTTAGTGCCCTTTGAGAGCATTATCTAGGAATGAACCTGTTAGAGCATCCCACACAAACGAATGCTCCACATGCGGGTTTCACATGCCACCAACTCCACATTGACAGGCAACTGCAGCGCCACAGCCGTTTTCAGATAGCCCTCAATGCAAAGGCTCTAGACACAAATATTGGTGTGAGAGCTAATTCAATCAAGGAAACACTGCATGTTGGTGAAGGGCATATTGAAGAAGGATCAGCCGAGTGGTTCTTGTGGGAGAACAACTCCATTTGGCTCACTAACTTCACACACCATCAGGCTTCCCAGGGCTCTCAAGGAAACTCAGTTTTCACACTCTATGCTTAGTGCCCTTTGAGTGCATTATCTAGGAATGAACCTGGTAGAGCATCCCACACAAACGAATGCTCCACATGCGTGTTTCACATGCCACCAACTCCACATTCACAGGCAACTTCAGCGCCACAGCCGTTTTCAGATAGCCCTCAATGCAAAGGCTCTAGACGCAAATATTGGTGTGAGAGCTAATTCAATCAAGGAAACACTGCATGTTGGTGAAGGGCATATTGAAGAAGGATCAGCCGAGTGGTTCTTGTGGGAGAACAACTCCATTTGGCTCACTAACTTCACACACCATCAGGCTTCCAAGCAGCTCTCAAGGAAACTCAGTTTTCACACTCTAGGCTTAGTGCCCTTTGAGTGCATTATCTAGGAATGAACCTGGTAGAGCATCCCACACAAACGAATGCTCCACATGCGGGTTTCACATGCCACCAACTCCACATTCTCAGGCAACTTCAGCGCCACAGCCGTTTTCAGATAGCACTCAATGCAAAGGCTCTAGACGCAAATATTGGTGTGAGAGCTAATTCAATCAAGGAAGCACTGCATGTTGGTGAAGGGCATAATGAAGAAGGATCAGCCGAGTGGTTCTTGTGGGAGAACAACTCCATTTGGCTCACTAACTTCACACACCATCAGGCTTCCAAGCAGCTCTCAAGGAAACTCAGTTTTCACACGCTAGCATTAGTGCCCTTTGAGTGCATTATCTAGGAATGAACCTGGTAGAGCATCCCACACAAACGAATGCTCCACATGCGGGTTTCACATGCCACCAACTCCACATTCTCAGGCAACTTCAGCGCCACAGCCGTTTTCAGATAGCCCTCAATGCAAAGGCTCTAGACGCAAATATTGGTGTGAGAGCTAATTCAATCAAGGAAACACTGCATGTTGGTGAAGGGCATATTGAAGAAGGATCAGCCGAGTGGTTCTTGTGGGAGAACAACTCCATTTGGCTCTCTAACTTCACACACCATCAGGCTTCCAAGCAGCTCTCAAGGAAACTCAGTTTTCACACTATATGCTTAGTGCCTTTTGAGTACCTAGGACTGAAATGAAGGTTGGTGAGCATCCCACACAAACGAATGCTCCACATGCGGATTTCACATGTCACCAACTCCACATTGACAGGCAACTTCAACGCCACAGCCGTTTTCAGATAGCCCTCAATGCAAAGGCTCTAGACGCAAATATTGGTGTGAGAGCTAATTCAATCAAGGAAACACTGCATGTTGGTGAAGGGCATATTGAAGAAGGATCAGCCGAGTGGTTCTTGTGGGAGAACAACTCCATTTGGCTCACTAACTTCACACACCATCAGGCTTCCAAGCAGCTCTCAAGGAAACTCAGTTTTCACACTCTATGCTTAGTGCCCTTTGAGTGCATTATCTAGGAATGAACCTGGTAGAGCATCCCACACAAACGAATGCTCCACATGCGGGTTTCACATGCCACCAACTCCACATTCACAGGCAACTTCAGCGCCACAGCCGTTTTCAGATAGCCCTCAATGCAAAGGCTCTAGACACAAATATTGGTGTGAGAGCTAATACAATCAAGGAAACACTGCATGTTGGTGAAGGGCATATTGAAGAAGGATCAGCCGAGTGGTTCTTGTGGGAGAACAACTCCATTTGGCTCACTAACTTCACACACCATCAGGCTTCCAAGCAGCTCTCAAGGAAACTCAGTTTTCACACTCTATGTTTAGTGCCCTTTGAGTGCATTATCTAGGAATGAACCTGGTGGAGCATGCCACACAAACGAATGCTCCACATGCGGGTTTCACATGCCACCAACTCCACATTCTCAGGCAACTTCAGCGCCACAGCCGTTTTCAGATAGCCCTCAATGCAAAGGCTCTAGACGCAAATACTGGTGTGAGAGCTAATTCAATCAAGGAAACACTGCATGTTGGTGAAGGGCATATTGAAGAAGGATCAGCCGAGTGGTTCTTGTGGGAAAACAACTCCATTTGGCTCACTAACTTCACACACCATCAGGCTTCCAAGCAGCTCTCAAGGAAACTCAGTTTTCACACTCTATGCTTAGTGCCCTTTGAGTGCATTATCTAGGAATGAACCTGGTAGAGCATCCCACACAAACGAATGCTCCACATGCGGGTTTCACATGCCACCAACTCCACATTCTCAGGCAACTTCAGCGCCACAGCCGTTTTCAGATAGCCCACAATGCAAAGGCTCTAGACGCAAATATTGGTGTGAGAGCTAATTCAATCAAGGAAACACCGCATGTTGGTGAAGGGCATATTGAAGAAGGATCAGCCTAGTGGTTCTTGTGGGAGAACAACTCCATTTGGCTCACTAACTTCACACACCATCAGGCTTCCAAGCAGCTCTCAAGGAAACTCAGTTTTCACACTCTATGCTTAGTGCCCTTTGAGTGCCTAGGACTGAAATGAAGCTGGTAGAGCATCCCACACAAACGAATGCTCCACATGCGGGTTTCACATGCCACCAACTCCACATTCACAGGCAACTTCAGCGCCACAGCCGTTTTCAGATAGCCCTCAATGCAAAGGCTCTAGACGCAAATATTGGTGTGAGAGCTAATTCAATCAAGGAAACACTGCATGTTGGTGAAGGGCATATTGAAGAAGGATCAGCCGAGTGGTTCTTGTGGGAGAACAACTCCATTTGGCTCACTAACTTCACACACCATCAGGCTTCCAAGCAGCTCTCAAGGAAACTCAGTTTTCACACTCTATGCTTAGTGCCTTTTGAGTACCTAGGACTGAAATGAAGGTTGGTGAGCATCCCACACAAACGAATGCTCCACATGCGGGTTTCACATGTCACCAACTCCACATTCTTAGGCAACTTCAGCGCCACAGCCGTTTTCAGATAGCCCTCAATGCAAAGGCTCTAGACGCAAATATTGGTGTGAGAGCTAATTCAATCAAGGAAACACTGCATGTTGGTGAAGGGCATATTGAAGAAGGATCAGCCGAGTGGTTCTTGTGGGAGAACAACTCCATTTGGCTCACTAACTTCACACACCATCAGGCTTCCAAGCAGCTCTCAAGGAAACTCAGTTTTCACACTCTATGCTTAGTGCCCTTTGAGAGCATTATCTAGGAATGAACCTGGTAGAGCATCCCACACAAACAAATGCTCCACATGCGGGTTTCACATGCCACCAACTCCACATTCACAGGCAACTTCAGCGCCACAGCCGTTTTCAGATAGCCCTCAATGCAAAGGCTCTAGGCACAAATATTGGTGTGAGAGCTAATTCAATCAAGGAAACACTGCATGTTGGTGAAGGGCATATTGAAGAAGGATCAGCCGAGTGGTTCTTGTGGGAGAACAACTCCATTTGGCTCACTAACTTCACACACCATCAGGCTTCCAAACAGCTCTCAAGGAAACTCAGTTTTCACACTCTATGCTTAGTGCCCTTTGAGTGCATTATCTAGGAATGAACCTGGTAGAGCATCCCACACAAACGAATGCTCCACATGCGGGTTTCACATGCCACCAACTCCACATTCTCAGGCAACTTCAGCGCCACAGCCGTTTTCAGATAGCCCTCAATGCAAAGGCTCTAGACGCAAATATTGGTGTGAGAGCTAATTCAATCAAGGAAACACTGCATGTTGGTGAAGGGCATATTGAAGAAGGATCAGCCGAGTGGTTCTTGTGGGAGAACAACTCCATTTGGCTCACTAACTTCACACACCATCAGGCTTCCAAGCAGCTCTCAAGGAAACTCAGTTTTCACACTCTATGCTTAGTGCCCTTTGAGTGCATTATCTAGGAATGAACCTGGCAGAGCATCCCACACAAACGAATGCTCCACATGCGGGTTTCACATGCCACCAACTCCACATTCTCAGGCAACTTCAGCACCACAGCCGTTTTCAGATAGCCCTCAATGCAAAGGATCTAGACGCAAATATTGGTGTGAGAGCTAATTCAATCAAGGAAACACTGCATGTTGGTGAAGGGCATATTGAAGAAGTGTCAACCGAGTGGTTCTTGTGGGAGAACAACTCCATTTGGCTCACTAACTTCACACACCATCAGGCTTCCAAGCAGCTCTCAAGGAAACTCAGTTTTCACACTCTAGGCTTAGTGCCTTTTGAGTACCTAGGACTGAAATGAAGGTTGGTGAGCATCCCACACAAACGAATGCTCCACATGCGGGTTTCACATGTCACCAACTCCACATTCTTAGGCAACTTCAGCGCCACAGCCGTTTTCAGATAGCCCTCAATGCAAAGGCTCTAGACGCAAATATTGGTGTGAGAGCTAATTCAATCAAGGAAACACTGCATGTTGGTGAAGGGCATATTGAAGAAGGATCAGCCGAGTGGTTCTTGTGGGAGAACAACTCCATTTGGCTCACTAACTTCACACACCATCAGGCTTCCAAGCAGCTCTCAAGGAAACTCAGTTTTCACACTCTATGCTTAGTGCCCTTTGAGAGCATTATCTAGGAATGAACCTGGTAGAGCATCCCACACAAACAAATGCTCCACATGCGGGTTTCACATGCCACCAACTCCACATTCACAGGCAACTTCAGCGCCACAGCCCTTTTCAGATAGCCCTCAATGCAAAGGCTCTAGGCACAAATATTGGTGTGAGAGCTAATTCAATCAAGGAAACACTGCATGTTGGTGAAGGGCATATTGAAGAAGGATCAGCCTAGTGGTTCTTGTGGGAGAACAACTCCATTTGGCTCACTAACTTCACACACCATCAGGCTTCCAAACAGCTCTCAAGGAAACTCAGTTTTCACACTCTATGCTTAGTGTCCTTTGAGTGCATTATCTAGGAATGAACCTGGTAGAGCATCCCACACAAACAAATGCTCCACATGCGGGTTTCACATGCCACCAACTCCACATTCTCAGGCAACTTCAGCGCCACAGCCGTTTTCAGATAGCCCTCAATGCAAAGGCTCTAGACGCAAATATATGTGTGAGAGCTAATTCAATCAAGGAAACACTGCATGTTGGTGAAGGGCATATTGAAGAAGGATCAGCCGAGTGGTTCTTGTGGGAGAACAACTCCATTTGGCTCACTAACTTCACACACCATCAGGCTTCCAAGCAGCTCTCAAGGAAACTCAGTTTTCACACTCTATGCTTAGTGCCCTTTGAGTGCATTATCTAGGAATGAACCTGGCAGAGCATCCCACACAAACGAATGCTCCACATGCGGGTTTCACATGCCACCAACTCCACATTCTCAGGCAACTTCAGCACCACAGCCGTTTTCAGATAGCCCTCAATGCAAAGGCTCTAGACGCAAATATTGGTGTGAGAGCAAATTCAATCAAGGAAACACCACATGTTGGTGAAGGGCATAGTGAAGAAGGATCAGCTGAGTGGTTCTTGTGGGAGAACAACTCCATTTGGCTCACTAACTTCACACACCATCAGGCTTCCAAACAGCTCTCAAGAAAACTCAGTTTTCACACTTTATGCTTAGTGCCCTTTGAGTGCCTAGGACTGAAATGAAGCTGGTAGAGCATCCCACACAAACGAATGCTCCACATGCGGGTTTCACATGCCACCAACTCCACATTCACAGGCAACTTCAGCGCCACAGCCGTTTTCAGATAGCCCTCAATGCAATGGCTCTAGACGCAAATACTGGTGTGAGAGCTAATTCAATCAAGGAAACACTGCATGTTGGTGAAGGGCATATTGAAGAAGGATCAGCCGAGTGGTTCTTGTGGGAGAACAACTCCTTTTGGCTCACTAACTTCACACACCATCAGGCTTCCAAGCAGCTCTCAAGGAAACTCAGTTTTCACACTCTATGCTTAGTGCCCTTTGAGTGCATTATCTGGGAATGAAGCTGCTAGAGCATCCCACACAAACGAATGCTCCACATGCGGGTTTCACATGCCACCAACTCCACATTGACAGGCAACTTCAGCGCCACAGCCGTTTTCAGATAGCCCTCAATGCAAAGGCTCTAGACACAAATATTGGTGTGAGAGCTAATTCAATCAAGGAAACACTGCATGTTGGTGAAGGGCATATTGAAGAAGGATCAGCCGAGTGGTTCTTGTGGGAGAACAACTCCATTTGGCTCACTAACTTCACACACCATCCGGCTTCCAAGCAGCTCTCAAGGAAACTCAGTTTTCACACTCTATGCTTAGTGCCCTTTGAGTGCATTATCTAGGAATGAACCTGGTAGAGCATCCCACACAAACGAATGCTCCACATGCGGGTTTCACATGCCACCAACTCCACATTCACAGGCAACTTCAGCGCCACAGCCGTTTTCAGATAGCCCTCAATGCAAAGGCTCTAGACGCAAATATTGGTGTGAGAGCTAATTCAATCAAGGAAACACTGCATGTTGGTGAAGGGCATATTGAAGAAGGATCAGCCGAGTGGTTCTTGTGGGAGAACAACTCCATTTGGCTCACTAACTTCACACACCATCAGGCTTCCAAGCAGCTCTCAAGGAAACTCAGTTTTCACACTCTATGCTTAGTGCCCTTTGAGTGCATTATCTAGGAATGAACCTGGTAGAGCATCCCACACAAACGAATGCTCCACATGCGGGTTTCACATGCCACCAACTCCACATTCTCAGGCAACTTCAGCGCCACAGCCGTTTTCAGATAGCCCTCAATGCAAAGGCTCTAGACGCAAATATTGGTGTGAGAGCTAATTCAATCAAGGAAACACTGCATGTTGGTGAAGGGCATATTGAAGAAGGATCAGCCTAGTGGTTCTTGTGGGAGAACAACTCCATTTGGCTCACTAACTTCACACACCATCAGGCTTCCAAGCAGCTCTCAAGGAAACTCAGTTTTCACACTCTATGCTTAGTGCCCTTTGAGTGCATTATCTAGGAATGAACCTGGTAGAGCATCCCACACAAACAAATGCTCCACATGCTTGTTTCACATGCCACCAACTCCACATTCTCAGGCAACTTCAGCGCCACACCCGTTTTCAGATAGCCCTCAATGCAAAGGCTCTAGACGCAAATACTGGTGTGAGAGCTAATTCAATCAAGGAAACACTGCATGTTGGTGAAGGGCATATTGAAGAAGGATCAGCCGAGTGGTTCTTGTGGGAGAACAACTCCATTTGGCTCACTAACTTCACACACCATCAGGCTTCCAAACAGCTCTCAAGGAAACTCAGTTTTCACACTCTATGCTTAGTGCCTTTTGAGTGCATTATCTAGGAATGAACCTGGTAGAGCATCCCACACAAACGAATGCTCCACATGCGGGTTTCACATGCCACCAACTCCACATTCTCAGGCAACTTCAGCGCCACAGCCATTTTCAGATGGCCCACAATGCAAAGGCTCTTGACACAAATATTGGTGTGAGAGCTAATTCAATCAAGGAAACACTGCATGTTTGTGAAGGGCATATTGAAGAAGGATCAGCCGAGTGGTTCTTGTGGGAGAACAACTCCATTTGGCTCACTAACTTCACACACCATCAGGCTTCCAAGCAGCTCTCAAGGAAACTCAGTTTTCACACTCTATACTTAGTGCCCTTTGAGTGCATTATCTAGGAATGAACCTGGTAGAGCATCCCACACAAACGAATGCTCCACATGCGGGTTTCACATGCCACCAACTCCACATTCTCAGGCAACTTCAGCGCCACACCCGTTTTCAGATAGCCCTCAATGCAAAGGCTCTAGACGCAAATACTTCTGTGAGAGCTAATTCAATCAAGGAAACACTGCATGTTGGTGAAGGGCATATTGAAGAAGGATCAGCCGAGTGGTTCTTGTGGGAGAACAACTCCATTTGGCTCACTAACTTCACACACCATCAGGCTTCCAAGCAGCTCTCAACGAAACTCAGTTTTCACACGCTAGGCTTAGTGCCCTTTGAGAGCATTATCTAGGAATGAACCTGGTAGAGCATCCCACACAAACAAATGCTCCACATGCGGGTTTCACATGCCACCAACTCCACATTCACAGGCAACTTCAGCGCCACAGCCGTTTTCAGATAGCCCTCAATGCAAAGGCTCTAGGCACAAATATTGGTGTGAGAGCTAATTCAATCAAGGAAACACTGCATGTTGGTGAAGGGCATATTGAAGAAGGATCAGCCGAGTGGTTCTTGTGGGAGAACAACTCCATTTGGCTCACTAACTTCACACACCATCAGGCTTCCAAACAGCTCTCAAGGAAACTCAGTTTTCACACTCTATGCTTAGTGCCCTTTGAGTGCATTATCTAGGAATGAACCTGGTAGAGCATCCCACACAAACGAATGCTCCACATGCGGGTTTCACATGCCACCAACTCCACATTCTCAGGCAACTTCAGCGCCACAGCCGTTTTCAGATAGCCCTCAATGCAAAGGCTCTAGACGCAAATATTGGTGTGAGAGCTAATTCAATCAAGGAAACACTGCATGTTGGTGAAGGGCATATTGAAGAAGGATCAGCCGAGTGGTTCTTGTGGGAGAACAACTCCATTTGGCTCACTAACTTCACACACCATCAGGCTTCCAAGCAGCTCTCAAGGAAACTCAGTTTTCACACTCTATGCTTAGTGCCCTTTGAGTGCATTATCTAGGAATGAACCTGGCAGAGCATCCCACACAAACGAATGCTCCACATGCGGGTTTCACATGCCACCAACTCCACATTCTCAGGCAACTTCAGCACCACAGCCGTTTTCAGATAGCCCTCAATGCAAAGGCTGTAGACGCAAATATTGGTGTGAGAGCTAATTCAATCAAGGAAACACTGCATGTTGGTGAAGGGCATATTGAAGAAGTGTCAACCGAGTGGTTCTTGTGGGAGAACAACTCCATTTGGCTCACTAACTTCACACACCATCAGGCTTCCAAGCAGCTCTCAAGGAAACTCAGTTTTCACACTCTAGGCTTAGTGCCTTTTGAGTACCTAGGACTGAAATGAAGGTTGGTGAGCATCCCACACAAACGAATGCTCCACATGCGGGTTTCACATGTCACCAACTCCACATTCTTAGGCAACTTCAGCGCCACAGCCGTTTTCAGATAGCCCTCAATGCAAAGGCTCTAGACGCAAATATTGGTGTGAGAGCTAATTCAATCAAGGAAACACTGCATGTTGGTGAAGGGCATATTGAAGAAGGATCAGCCGAGTGGTTCTTGTGGGAGAACAACTCCATTTGGCTCACTAACTTCACACACCATCAGGCTTCCAAGCAGCTCTCAAGGAAACTCAGTTTTCACACTCTATGCTTAGTGCCCTTTGAGAGCATTATCTAGGAATGAACCTGGTAGAGCATCCCACACAAACAAATGCTCCACATGCGGGTTTCACATGCCACCAACTCCACATTCACAGGCAACTTCAGCGCCACAGCCCTTTTCAGATAGCCCTCAATGCAAAGGCTCTAGGCACAAATATTGGTGTGAGAGCTAATTCAATCAAGGAAACACTGCATGTTGGTGAAGGGCATATTGAAGAAGGATCAGCCTAGTGGTTCTTGTGGGAGAACAACTCCATTTGGCTCACTAACTTCACACACCATCAGGCTTCCAAACAGCTCTCAAGGAAACTCAGTTTTCACACTCTATGCTTAGTGTCCTTTGAGTGCATTATCTAGGAATGAACCTGGTAGAGCATCCCACACAAACAAATGCTCCACATGCGGGTTTCACATGCCACCAACTCCACATTCTCAGGCAACTTCAGCGCCACAGCCGTTTTCAGATAGCCCTCAATGCAAAGGCTCTAGACGCAAATATTGGTGTGAGAGCTAATTCAATCAAGGAAACACTGCATGTTGGTGAAGGGCATATTGAAGAAGGATCAGCCGAGTGGTTCTTGTGGGAGAACAACTCCATTTGGCTCACTAACTTCACACACCATCAGGCTTCCAAGCAGCTCTCAAGGAAACTCAGTTTTCACACTCTATGCTTAGTGCCCTTTGAGTGCATTATCTAGGAATGAACCTGGCAGAGCATCCCACACAAACGAATGCTCCACATGCGGGTTTCACATGCCACCAACTCCACATTCTCAGGCAACTTCAGCACCACAGCCGTTTTCAGATAGCCCTCAATGCAAAGGCTCTAGACGCAAATATTGGTGTGAGAGCAAATTCAATCAAGGAAACACCACATGTTGGTGAAGGGCATAGTGAAGAAGGATCAGCTGAGTGGTTCTTGTGGGAGAACAACTCCATTTGGCTCACTAACTTCACACACCATCAGGCTTCCAAACAGCTCTCAAGAAAACTCAGTTTTCACACTTTATGCTTAGTGCCCTTTGAGTGCCTAGGACTGAAATGAAGCTGGTAGAGCATCCCACACAAACGAATGCTCCACATGCGGGTTTCACATGCCACCAACTCCACATTCACAGGCAACTTCAGCGCCACAGCCGTTTTCAGATAGCCCTCAATGCAAAGGCTCTAGACGCAAATACTGGTGTGAGAGCTAATTCAATCAAGGAAACACTGCATGTTGGTGAAGGGCATATTGAAGAAGGATCAGCCGAGTGGTTCTTGTGGGAGAACAACTCCTTTTGGCTCACTAACTTCACACACCATCAGGCTTCCAAGCAGCTCTCAAGGAAACTCAGTTTTCACACTCTATGCTTAGTGCCCTTTGAGTGCATTATCTGGGAATGAAGCTGCTAGAGCATCCCACACAAACGAATGCTCCACATGCGGGTTTCACATGCCACCAACTCCACATTGACAGGCAACTTCAGCGCCACAGCCGTTTTCAGATAGCCCTCAATGCAAAGGCTCTAGACACAAATATTGGTGTGAGAGCTAATTCAATCAAGGAAACACTGCATGTTGGTGAAGGGCATATTGAAGAAGGATCAGCCGAGTGGTTCTTGTGGGAGAACAACTCCATTTGGCTCACTAACTTCACACACCATCCGGCTTCCAAGCAGCTCTCAAGGAAACTCAGTTTTCACACTCTATGCTTAGTGCCCTTTGAGTGCATTATCTAGGAATGAACCTGGTAGAGCATCCCACACAAACGAATGCTCCACATGCGGGTTTCACATGCCACCAACTCCACATTCACAGGCAACTTCAGCGCCACAGCCGTTTTCAGATAGCCCTCAATGCAAAGGCTCTAGACGCAAATATTGGTGTGAGAGCTAATTCAATCAAGGAAACACTGCATGTTGGTGAAGGGCATATTGAAGAAGGATCAGCCGAGTGGTTCTTGTGGGAGAACAACTCCATTTGGCTCACTAACTTCACACACCATCAGGCTTCCAAGCAGCTCTCAAGGAAACTCAGTTTTCACACTCTATGCTTAGTGCCCTTTGAGTGCATTATCTAGGAATGAACCTGGTAGAGCATCCCACACAAACGAATGCTCCACATGCGGGTTTCACATGCCACCAACTCCACATTCTCAGGCAACTTCAGCGCCACAGCCGTTTTCAGATAGCCCTCAATGCAAAGGCTCTAGACGCAAATATTGGTGTGAGACCTAATTCAATCAAGGAAACACTGCATGTTGGTGAAGGGCATATTGAAGAAGGATCAGCCGAGTGGTTCTTGTGGGAGAACAACTCCATTTGGCTCACTAACTTCACACACCATCAGGCTTCCAAGCAGCTCTCAAGGAAACTCAGTTTTCACACTCTATGCTTAGTGCCCTTTGAGTGCATTATCTAGGAATGAACCTGGTAGAGCATCCCACACAAACAAATGCTCCACATGCTTGTTTCACATGCCACCAACTCCACATTCTCAGGCAACTTCAGCGCCACACCCGTTTTCAGATAGCCCTCAATGCAAAGGCTCTAGACGCAAATACTGGTGTGAGAGCTAATTCAATCAAGGAAACACTGCATGTTGGTGAAGGGCATATTGAAGAAGGATCAGCCGAGTGGTTCTTGTGGGAGAACAACTCCATTTGGCTCACTAACTTCACACACCATCAGGCTTCCAAGCAGCTCTCAAGGAAACTCAGTTTTCACACTCTATGCTTAGTACCCTTTGAGTGCATTATCTAGGAATGAACCTGGTAGAGCATCCCACACAAACGAATGCTCCACATGCGGGTTTCACATGCCACCAACTCCACATTCTCAGGCAACTTCAGCGCCACACCCGTTTTCAGATAGCCCTCAATGCAAAGGCTGTAGACGCAAATATTGGTGTGAGAGCTAATTCAATCAAGGAAACACTGCATGTTGGTGAAGGGCATATTGAAGAAGGATCAGCCGAGTGGTTCTTGTGGGAGAACAACTCCATTTGGCTCACTCACTTCACACACCATCAGGCTTCCAAGCATCTCTCAAGGAAACTCAGTTTTCACACTCTATGCTTAGTGCCCTTTGAGTGCATTATCTAGGATTGAAACTGGTAGAGCATCCCACACAAACGAATGCTCCACATGCGGGTTTCACATGCCACCAACTCCACATTCACAGGCAACTTCAACGCCACAGCCGTTTTCAGATAGCCCTCAATGCAAAGGCTCTAGAAGCAAATATTGGTGTGAGAGCTAATTCAATCAAGGAAACACTGCATGTTGGTGAAGGGCATATTGAAGAAGGATCAGCCGAGTGGTTCTTGTGGGAGAACAACTCCATTTGGCTCACTAACTTCACACACCATCAGGCTTCCAAGCAGCTCTCAAGGAAACTCAGTTTTCACACTCTAGGAATAGTGCCCTTTGAGTGCATTATCTAGGAATGAACCTGGTAGAGCATCCCACACAAACGAATGCTCCACATGCGGGTTTCACATGCCACCAACTCCACATTCTCAGGCAACTTCAGCGCCACAGCCGTTTTCAGATAGCCCTCAATGCAAAGGCTCTAGACGCAAATATTGGTGTGAGAGCTAATTCAATCAAGGAAACACTGCATGTTGGTGAAGGGCATATTGAAGAAGGATCAGCCGAGTGGTTCTTGTGGGAGAACAACTCCATTTGGCTCTCTAACTTCACACACCATCAGGCTTCCAAGCAGCTCTCAAGGAAACGCAGTTTTCACACTCTAGGCTTAGTGCCTTTTGAGTACCTAGGACTGAAATGAAGGTTGGTGAGCATCCCACACAAACGAATGCTCCACATGCGGGTTTCACATGTCACCAACTCCACATTGACAGGCAACTTCAGCGCCACAGCCGTTTTCAGATAGCCCTCAATGCAAAGGCTCTAGGCACAAATATTGGTGTGAGAGCTAATTCAATCAAGGAAACACTGCATGTTGGTGAAGGGCATATTGAAGAAGGATCAGCCGAGTGGTTCTTGTGGGAGAACAACTCCATTTGGCTCACTAACTTCACACACCATCAGGCTTCCAAGCAGCTCTCAAGGAAACTCAGTTTTCACACTCTATGCTTAGTGCCCTTTGAGTGCATTATCTAGGAATGAACCTGGTAGAGCATCCCACACAAACGAATGCTCCACATGCGGGTTTCACATGCCACCAACTCCACATTCTCAGGCAACTTCAGCGCCACAGCCGTTTTCAGATAGCCCTCAATGCAAAGGCTCTAGACGCAAATACTGGTGTGAGAGCTAATTCAATCAAGGAAGCACTGCATGTTGTTGAAGGGCATAATGAAGAAGGATCAGCCAAGTGGTTCTTGTGGGAGAACAACTCTATTTGGCTCACTAACTTCACACACCATCAGGCTTCCAAGCAGCTCTCAAGGAAACTCAGTTTTCACACTCTATACTTAGTGCCCTTTGAGTGCATTATCTAGGAATGAACCTGGTAGAGCATCCCACACAAACGAATGCTCCACATGCGGGTTTCACATGCCACCAACTCCACATTCTCAGGCAACTTCAGCGCCACAGCCGTTTTCAGATAGCCCTCAATGCAAAGGCTCTAGACGCAATTATTGGTGTGAGAGCTAATTCAATCAAGGAAACACTGCATGTTGGTGAAGGGCATATTGAAGAAGGATCAGCCGAGTGGTTCTTGTGGGAGAACAACTCCATTTGGCTCTCTAACTTCACACACCATCAGGCTTCCAAGCAGCTCTCAAGGAAACTCAGTTTTCACACTATATGCTTAGTGCCTTTTGAGTACCTAGGACTGAAATGAAGGTTGGTGAGCATCCCACACAAACGAATGCTCCACATGCGGATTTCACATGTCACCAACTCAACATTGACAGGCAACTTCAACGCCACAGCCGTTTTCAGATAGCCCTCAATGCAAAGGCTCTAGACGCAAATATTGGTGTGAGAGCTAATTCAATCAAGGAAACACTGCATGTTGGTGAAGGGCATATTGAAGAAGGATCAGCCGAGTGGTTCTTGTGGGAGAACAACTCCATTTGGCTCACTAACTTCACACACCATCAGGCTTCCAAGCAGCTCTCAAGGAAACTCAGTTTTCACACTCTATGCTTAGTGCCCTTTGAGAGCATTATCTAGGAATGAACCTGGTAGAGCATCCCACACAAACGAATGCTCCACATGCGGGTTTCACATGCCACCAACTCCACATTCACAGGCAACTTCAGCGCCACAGCCGTTTTCAGATAGCCCTCAATGCAAAGGCTCTAGACACAAATATTGTTGTGAGAGCTAATACAATCAAGGAAACACTGCATGTTGGTGAAGGGCATATTGAAGAAGGATCAGCCGAGTGGTTCTTGTGGGAGAACAACTCCATTTGGCTCACTAACTTCACACACCATCAGGCTTCCAAGCAGCTCTCAAGGAAACTCAGTTTTCACACTCTATGTTTAGTGCCCTTTGAGTGCATTATCTAGGAATGAACCTGGTGGAGCATGCCACACAAACGAATGCTCCACATGCGGGTTTCACATGCCACCAACTCCACATTCTCAGGCAACTTCAGCGCCACAGCCGTTTTCAGATAGCCCTCAATGCAAAGGCTCTAGACGCAAATATTGGTGTGAGAGCTAATTCAATCAAGGAAACACTGCATGTTGGTGAAGGGCATATTGAAGAAGGATCAGCCGAGTGGTTCTTGTGGGAAAACAACTCCATTTGGCTCACTAACTTCACACACCATCAGGCTTCCAAGCAGCTCTCAAGGAAACTCAGTTTTCACACTCTATGCTTAGTGCCCTTTGAGTGCATTATCTAGGAATGAACCTGGTAGAGCATCCCACACAAACGAATGCTCCACATGCGGGTTTCACATGCCACCAACTCCACATTCTCAGGCAACTTCAGCGCCACAGCCGTTTTCAGATAGCCCTCAATGCAAAGGCTCTAGACGCAAATATTGGTGTGAGAGCTAATTCAATCAAGGAAACACCGCATGTTGGTGAAGGGCATATTGAAGAAGGATCAGCCTAGTGGTTCTTGTGGGAGAACAACTCCATTTGGCTCACTAACTTCACACACCATCAGGCTTCCAAGCAGCTCTCAAGGAAACTCAGTTTTCACAATTTATGCTTAGTGCCCTTTGAGTGCCTAGGACTGAAATGAAGCTGGTAGAGCATCCCACACAAACGAATGCTCCACATGCGGGTTTCATATGCCACCAACTCCACATTCACAGGCAACTTCAGCGCCACAGCCGTTTTCAGATAGCCCTCAATGCAAAGGCTCTAGACGCAAATATTGGTGTGAGAGCTAATTCAATCAAGGAAACACTGCATGTTGGTGAAGGGCATATTGAAGAAGGATCAGCCGAGTGGTTCTTGTGGGAGAACAACTCCATTTGGCTCACTAACTTCACACACCATCAGGCTTCCAAGCAGCTCTCAAGGAAACTCAGTTTTCACACTCTATGCTTAGTGCTTTTTGAGTACCTAGGACTGAAATGAAGGTTGGTGAGCATCCCACACAAACGAATGCTCCACATGCGGGTTTCACATGTCACCAACTCCACATTCTTAGGCAACTTCAGCGCCACAGCCGTTTTCAGATAGCCCTCAATGCAAAGGCTCTAGACGCAAATATTGGTGTGAGAGCTAATTCAATCAAGGAAACACTGCATGTTGGTGAAGGGCATATTGAAGAAGGATCAGCCGAGTGGTTCTTGTGGGAGAACAACTCCATTTGGCTCTCTAACTTCACACACCATCAGGCTTCCAAGCAGCTCTCAAGGAAACTCAGTTTTCACACTCTATGCTTAGTGCCCTTTGAGAGCATTATCTAGGAATGAACCTGGTAGAGCATCCCACACAAACAAATGCTCCACATGCGGGTTTCACATGCCACCAACTCCACATTCACAGGCAACTTCAGCGCCACAGCCCTTTTCAGATAGCCCTCAATGCAAAGGCTCTAGGCACAAATATTGGTGTGAGAGCTAATTCAATCAAGGAAACACTGCATGTTGGTGAAGGGCATATTGAAGAAGGATCAGCCGAGTGGTTCTTGTGGGAGAACAACTCCATTTGGCTCACTAACTTCACACACCATCAGGCTTCCAAACAGCTCTCAAGGAAACTCAGTTTTCACACTCTATGCTTAGTGCCCTTTGAGTGCATTATCTAGGAATGAACCTGGTAGAGCATCCCACACAAACGAATGCTCCACATGCGGGTTTCACATGCCACCAACTCCACATTCTCAGGCAACTTCAGCGCCACAGCCGTTTTCAGATAGCCCTCAATGCAAAGGCTCTAGACGCAAATATTGGTGTGAGAGCTAATTCAATCAAGGAAACACTGCATGTTGGTGAAGGGCATATTGAAGAAGGATCAGCCGAGTGGTTCTTGTGGGAGAACAACTCCATTTGGCTCACTAACTTCACACACCATCAGGCTTCCAAGCAGCTCTCAAGGAAACTCAGTTTTCACACTCTATGCTTAGTGCCCTTTGAGTGCATTATCTAGGAATGAACCTGGTAGAGCATCCCACACAAACGAATGCTCCACATGCGGGTTTCACATGCCACCAACTCCACATTCTCAGGCAACTTTAGCGCCACAGCCGTTTTCAGATAGCCCTCAATGCAAAGGCTGTAGACGCAAATATTGGTGTGAGAGCTAATTCAATCAAGGAAACACCACATGTTGGTGAAGGGCATATTGAAGAAGGATCAGCTGAGTGGTTCTTGTGGGAGAACAACTCCATTTGGCTCACTAACTTCACACACCATCAGGCTTCCAAACAGCTCTCAAGAAAACTCAGTTTTCACACTTTATGCTTAGTGCCCTTTGAGTGCCTAGGACTGAAATGAAGCTGGTAGAGCATCCCACACAAACGAATGCTCCACATGCGGGTTTCACATGCCACCAACTCCACATTCACAGGCAACTTCAGCGCCACAGCCGTTTTCAGATAGCCCTCAATGCAATGGCTCTAGACGCAAATACTGGTGTGAGAGCTAATTCAATCAAGGAAACACTGCATGTTGGTGAAGGGCATATTGAAGAAGGATCAGCCGAGTGGTTCTTGTGGGAGAACAACTCCTTTTGGCTCACTAACTTCACACACCATCAGGCTTCCAAGCAGCTCTCAAGGAAACTCAGTTTTCACACTCTATGCTTAGTGCCCTTTGAGTGCATTATCTGGGAATGAAGCTGCTAGAGCATCCCACACAAACGAATGCTCCACATGCGGGTTTCACATGCCACCAACTCCACATTCTCAGGCAACTTCAGCGCCACAGCCGTTTTCAGATAGCCCTCAATGCAAAGGCTCTAGACACAAATATTGGTGTGAGAGCTAATTCAATCAAGGAAACACTGCATGTTGGTGAAGGGCATATTGAAGAAGGATCAGCCGAGTGGTTCTTGTGAGAGAACAACTCCATTTGGCTCACTGACTTCACACACCATCAGGCTTCCAAGCAGCTCTCAAGGAAACTCAGTTTTCACACTCTATGCTTAGTGCCCTTTGAGTGCATTATCTAGGAATGAACCTGGTAGAGCATCCCACACAAACGAATGCTCCACATGCGGGTTTCACATGCCACCAACTCCACATTCACAGGCAACTTCAGCGCCACAGCCGTTTTCAGATAGCCCTCAATGCAAAGGCTCTAGACACAAATATTGGTGTGAGAGCTAATTCAATCAAGGAAACACTGCATGTTGGTGAAGGGCATATTGAAGAAGGATCAGCCGAGTGGATCTTGTGGGAGAACAACTCCATTTGGGTCACTAACTTCACACACCATCAGGCTTCCAAGCAGCTCTCAAGGAAACTCAGTTTTCACACTCTATGCTTAGTGCCCTTTGAGTGCATTATCTAGGAATGAACCTGGTAGAGCATCCCACACAAACGAATGCTCCACATGCGGGTTTCACATGCCACCAACTCCACATTCTCAGGCAACTTCAGCGCCACAGCCGTTTTCAGATACCCCTCAATGCAAAGGCTCTAGACGCAAATATTGGTGTGAGAGCTAATTCAATCAAGGAAACACTGCATGTTGGTGAAGGGCATATTGAAGAAGGATCAGCCGAGTGGTTCTTGTGGGAGAACAACTCCATTTGGCTCACTAACTTCACACACCATCAGGCTTCCAAGCAGCTCTCAAGGAAACTCAGTTTTCACACTCTATGCTTAGTGCCCTTTGAGTGCATTATCTAGGAATGAACCTGGTAGAGCATCCCACACAAACAAATGCTCCACATGCGGGTTTCACAAGCCACCAACTCCACATTCTCAGGCAACTTCAGCGCCACACCCGTTTTCAGATAGCCCTCAATGCAAAGGCTCTAGACGCAAATACTGGTGTGAGAGCTAATTCAATCAAGGAAACACTGCATGTTGGTGAAGGGCATATTGAAGAAGGATCAGCCGAGTGGTTCTTGTGGGAGAACAACTCCATTTGGCTCACTAACTTCACACACCATCAGGCTTCCAAACAGCTCTCAAGGAAACTCAGTTTTCACACTCTATGCTTAGTGCCTTTTGAGTGCATTATCTAGGAATGAACCTGGTAGAGCATCCCACACAAACGAATGCTCCACATGCGGGTTTCACATGCCACCAACTCCACATTCTCAGGCAACTTCAGCGCCACAGCCATTTTCAGATGGCCCACAATGCAAAGGCTCTAGACACAAATATTGGTGTGAGAGCTAATTCAATCAAGGAAACACTGCATGTTTGTGAAGGGCATATTGAAGAAGGATCAGCCGAGTGGTTCTTGTGGGAGAACAACTCCATTTGGCTCACTAACTTCACACACCATCCGGCTTCCAAGCAGCTCTCAACGAAACTCAGTTTTCACACTCTATGCTTAGTGCCCTTTGAGTGCATTATGTAGGGATGAACCTGGTAGAGCATCCCACACAAACGAATGCTCCACATGCGGGTTTCACATGCCACCAACTCCACATTCTCAGGCAACTTCAGCGCCACAGCCGTTTTCAGATAGCCCTCAATGCAAAGCCTCTAGACACAAATATTGGTGTGAGAGCTAATTCAATCAAGAAACACCGCATGTTGTTGAAGGGCATATTGAAGAAGGATCAGCCGAGTGGTTCTTGTGGGAGAACAACTCCATTTGGCTCACTAACTTCACACACCATCAGGCTTCCAAGCAGCTCTCAAGGAAACTCAGTTTTCACACTCTATACTTAGTGCCCTTTGAGTGCATTATCTAGGAATGAACCTGGTAGAGCATCCCACACAAACGAATGCTCCACATGCGGGTTTCACATGCCACCAACTCCACATTCTCAGGCAACTTCAGCGCCACAGCCGTTTTCAGATAGCCCTCAATGCAAAGGCTCTAGACGCAAATATTGGTGTGAGAGCTAATTCAATCAAGGAAACACTGCATGTTGGTGAAGGGCATATTGAAGAAGGATCAGCCGAGTGGTTCTTGTGGGAGAACAACTCCATTTGGCTCACTAACTTTACAAACCATCACACTTCCAAGCAGCTCTCAAGGAAACTCAGTTTTCACACGCTAGGCTTAGTGCCCTTTGAGTGCATTATCTAGGAATGAACCTGGTAGAGCATCCCACACAAACGAATGCTCCACATGCGGGTTTCACATGCCACCAACTCCACATTGACAGGCAACTTCAGCGCCACAGCCGTTTTCAGATAGCCCTCAATGCGAAGGCTCTAGACACAAATATTGGTGTGAGAGCTAATTCAATAAAGGAAACACTGCATGTTGGTGAAGGGCATATTGAAGAAGGATCAGCCGAGTGGTTCTTGTGGGAGAACAACTCCATTTGGCTCACTAACTTCACACACCATCAGGCTTCCAAGCAGCTCTCAAGGAAACTCAGTTTTCACACTCTATGCTTAGTGCCCTTTCAGTGCATTATCTAGGAATGAACCTGGTAGAGCATCCCACACAAACGAATGCTCCACATGCGGGTTTCACATGCCACCAACTCCACATTCTCAGGCAACTTCAGCGCCACAGCCGTTTTCAGATAGCCCTCAATGCAAAGGCTCTAGACACAAATATTGGTGTGAGAGCTAATTCAATCAGGGAAACACTGCATGTTGGTGAAGGGCATATTGAAGAAGGATCAGCCGAGTGGTTCTTGTGGGAGAACAACTCCATTTGGCTCACTAACTTCACACACCATCAGGCTTCCAAGCAGCTCTCAAGGAAACTCAGTTTTCACACTCTATGCTTAGTACCCTTTGAGTGCATTATCTAGGAATGAACCTGGTAGAGCATCCCACACAAACGAATGCTCCACATGCGGGTTTCACATGCCACCAACTCCACATTCTCAGGCAACTTCAGCGCCACACCCGTTTTCAGATAGCCCTCAATGCAAAGGCTGTAGACGCAAATATTGGTGTGAGAGCTAATTCAATCAAGGAAACACTGCATGTTGGTGAAGGGCATATTGAAGAAGGATCAGCCGAGTGGTTCTTGTGGGAGAACAACTCCATTTGGCTCACTAACTTCACACACCATCAGGCTTCCAAGCAGCTCTCAAGGAAACTCAGTTTTCACACTCTATGCTTAGTGCCCTTTGAGTGCATTATCTAGGATTGAACCTGGTAGAGCATCCCACACAAACGAATGCTCCACATGCGGGTTTCACATGCCACCAACTCCACATTCACAGGCAGCTTCAGCGCCACAGCCGTTTTCAGATAGCCCTCAATGCAAAGGCTCTAGACGCAAATATTGGTGTGAGAGCTAATTCAATCAAGGAAACACTGCATGTTGGTGAAGGGCATATTGAAGAAGGATCAGCGGTGGTTCTTGTGGGAGAACAACTCCATTTGGCTCACTAACTTCACACACCATCAGGCTTCCAAGCAGCTCTCAAGGAAACTCAGTTTTCACACTCTATGCTTAGTGCCCTTTGAGTACCTAGGACTGAAATGAATGTTGGTGAGCATCCCACACAAACGAATGCTCCACATGCGGGTTTCACATGCCACCAACTCCACATTCTCAGGCAACTTCAGCGCCACAGCCGTTTTCAGATAGCCCTCAATGCAAAGGCTCTAGACACAAATACTGGTGTGAGAGCTTGTTCAATCAAGGAAGCAATGCATGTTGGTGAATGGCATAATGAAGAAGGATCAGCCAAGTGGTTCTTGTGGGAGAACAACTCCATTTGGCTCACTAACTTCACACACCATCAGGCTTCCAAGCAGCTCTCAAGGAAACTCAGTTTTCACACTCTATAGTTAGTACCCTTTGAGTGCATTATCTAGGAATGAACCTGGTAGAGCATCCCACACAAACGAATGCTCCACATGCGGGTTTCACATGCCACCAACTCCACATTCTTAGGCAACTTCAGCGCCACAGCCGTTTTCAGATAGCCCTCAATGCAAAGGCTCTAGACGCAAATATTGGTGTGAGAGCTAATTCAATCAAGGAAACACTGCATGTTGGTGAAGGGCATATTGAAGAAGGATCAGCCGAGTGGTTCTTGTGGGAGAACAACTCCATTTGGCTCTCTAACTTCACACACCATCAGGCTTCCAAGCAGCTCTCAAGGAAACTCAGTTTTCACACTCTATGCTTAGTGCCCTTTGAGTGCATTATGTAGGGATGAAGCTGGTAGAGCATCCCACACAAACGAATGCTCCACATGCGGGTTTCACATGCCACCAACTCCACATTCTCAGGCAACTTCAGCGCCACAGCCGTTTTCAGATAGGCCTCAATGCAAAGGCTCTAGACTCAAATATTGGTGTGAGAGCTAATTCAATCAAGGAAACACTGCATGTTGGTGAAGGGCATATTGAAGAAGGATCAGCCGAATGGTTCCTGTGGGAGAACAACTCCATTTGGCTCACTAACTTCACACACCATCAGGCTTCCAAGCAGCTCTCAAGGAAACTCAGTTTTCACACTTTATGCTTAGTGCCCTTTGAGTGCCTAGGACTGAAATGAAGCTGGTAGAGCATCCCACACAAACGAATGCTCCACATGCGGGTTTCACATGCCACCAACTCCACTTTCTCAGGCAACTTCAGCGCCACAGCCGTTTTCAGATAGCCCTCAATGCAAAGGCTCTAGACACAAATATTGGTGTGAGAGCTAATTCAATCAAGGAAACACTGCATGTTGGTGAAGGGCATATTGAAGAAGGATCAGCCGAGTGGTTCTTGTGGGAGAACAACTCCATTTGGCTCACTAACTTCACACACCATCAGGCTTCCAAGCAGCTCTCAAGGAAACTCAGTTTTCACACTCTATGCTTAGTGCCTTTTAAGTACCTAGGACTGAAATGAAGGTTGGTGAGCATCCCACACAAACGAATGCTCCACATGCGGGTTTCACATGTCACCAACTCCACATTCTTAGGCAACTTCAGCACCACAGCCGTTTTCAGATAGCCCTCAATGCAAAGGCTCTAGACGCAAATATTGGTGTGAGAGCTAATTCAATCAAGGAAACACTGCATGTTGGTGAAGGGCATATTGAAGAAGGATCAGCCGAGTGGTTCTTGTGGGAGAACAACTCCATTTGGCTCACTAACTTCACACACCATCAGGCTTCCAAGCAGCTCTCAAGGAAACTCAGTTTTCACACTCTATGCTTAGTGCCCTTTTAGTGCATTATCTAGGAATGAACCTGGTAGAGCATCCCACACAAACGAATGCTCCACATGCGGGTTTCACATGCCACCAACTCCACATTCTCAGGCAACTTCAGCGCCACAGCCGTTTTCAGATAGGCCTCAATGCAAAGGCTCTAGACTCAAATATTGGTGTGAGAGCTAATTCAATCAAGGAAACACTGCATGTTTGTGAAGGGCATATTGAAGAAGGATCAGCCGAGTGGTTCTTGTGGGAGAACAACTCCATTTGGCTCACTAACTTCACACACCATCAGGCTTCCAAGCAGCTCTCAAGGAAACTCAGTTTTCACACTCTATGCTTAGTGCCCTTTGAGTGCATTATCTAGGAATGAACCTGGTAGAGCATCCCACACAAACGAATGCTCCACATGCGGGTTTCACATGCCACCAACTTCACATTCTCAGGCAACTTCAGCGCCACAGCCGTTTTCAGATAGCCCTCAATGCAAAGGCTCTAGACGCAAATACTGGTGTGAGAGCTAATTCAATCAAGGAAACACTGCATGTTGGTGAAGGGCATATTGAAGAAGGATCAGCTGAGTGGTTCTTGTGGGAGAACAACTCCATTTGGCTCACTAACTTCACACACCATCAGGCTTCCAAGCAGCTCTCAAGGAAACTCAGTTTTCACACTCTATGCTTAGTGCCCTTTGAGTGCATTATCTAGGAATGAACCTGGTAGAGCATCCCACACAAACGAATGCTCCACATGCGGGTTTCACATGCCACCAACTCCACATTCTCAGGCAACTTCAGCGCCACACCCGTTTTCAGATAGCCCACAATGCAAAGGCTCTAGACGCAAATATTGGTGTGAGAGCTAATTCAATCAAGGAAACACTGCATGTTGGTGAAGGGTATATTGAAGAAGGATCAGCTGAGTGGTTCTTGTGGGAGAACAACTCCATTTGGCTCACTAACTTCACACACCATCAGGCTTCCCAGCAGCTCTCAAGGAAACTCAGTTTTCACACTCTATGCTTAGTGCCCTTTGAGTGCATTATCTAGGAATGAACCTGGTAGAGCATCCCACACAAACGAATGCTCCACATAAGGGTTTCACATGCCACCAACTCCACATTCTCAGGCAACTTCAGCGCCACACCCGTTTTCAGATAGCCCTCAATGCAAAGGCTCTAGACGCAAATATTGGTGTGAGAGCTAATTCAATCAAGGAAACACCGCATGTTGGTGAAGGGCATATTGAAGAAGGATCAGCCGAGTGGTTCTTGTGGGAGAACAACTCCATTTGGCTCACTAACTTCACACACTATCAGGCTTCCAAACAACTCTCAAGGAAACTCAGTTTTCACACTCTATGCTTAGTGCCCTTTGAGTGCATTATCTAGTTATGAACCTGGTAGAGCATCCCACACAAACGAATGCTCCACATGCGGGTTTCACATGCCACCAACTCCACATTTACAGGCAACTTCAGCGCCATAGCCGTTTTCAGATAGCCCTCAATGCATAGGCTCTAGACGCAAATATTGGTGTGAGAGCTATTTCAATCAAGGAAACACTGCATGTTGGTGAAGGGTATATTGAAGAAGGATCAGCCGAGTGGTTCTTGTGGGAGAACAACTCCATTTGGCTCACTAACGTCACACACTATCAGGCTTCCAAACAACTCACAAGGAAACTCAGTTTTCACACTCTATGCTTAGTGCCCTTTGAGTGCATTATCTAGGAATGAACCTGGTAGAGCATCCCACACAAACGAATGCTCCACATGCGGGTTTCACATGCCACCAACTCCACATTCTCAGGCAACTTCAGCGCCACAGCCGTTTTCAGATAGCCCTCAATGCAAAGGCTCTAGACACAAATACTGGTGTGAGAGCTTATTCAATCAAGGAAGCATTGCATGTTGGTGAATGGCATAATGAAGAAGGATCAGCCAAGTGGTTCTTGTGGGAGAACAACTCCATTTGGCTCACTAACTTCACACACCATCAGGCTTCCAAGCAGCTCTCAAGGAAACTCAGTTTTCACACTCTATAGTTAGTACCCTTTGAGTGCATTATCTAGGAATGAACCTGGTAGAGCATCCCACACAAACGAATGCTCCACATGCGGGTTTCACATGCCACCAACTCCACATTCTCAGGCAACTTCAGCGCCACAGCCGTTTTCAGATAGCCCTCAATGCAAAGGCTCTAGACGCAAATATTGGTGTGAGAGCTAATTCAATCAAGGAAACACTGCATGTTGGTGAAGGGCATATTGAAGAAGGATCAGCCGAGTGGTTCTTGTGGGAGAACAACTCCATTTGGCTCTCTTACTTCACACACCATCAGGCTTCCAAGCAGCTCTCAAGGAAACTCAGTTTTCACACTCTATGCTTAGTGCCCTTTGAGTGCATTATCTAGGAATGAACCTGGTAGAGCATCCCACACAAACGAATGCTCCACATGCCGGTTTCACATGCCACCAACTCCACATTCTCAGGCAACTTCAGCGCCACAGCCGTTTTCAGATAGCCCTCAATGCAAAGGCTCTAGACGCAAATATTGGTGTGAGAGCTAATTCAATCAAGGAAACACTGCATGTTGGTGAAGGGCATATTGAAGAAGGATCAGCCGAATGGTTCCTGTGGGAGAACAACTCCATTTGGCTCACTAACTTCACACACCATCAGGCTTCCAAGCAGCTCTCAAGGAAACTCAGTTTTCACACTTTATGCTTAGTGCCCTTTGAGTGCCTAGGACTGAAATGAAGCTGGTAGAGCATCCCACACAAACGAATGCTCCACATGCGGGTTTCACATGCCACCAACTCCACTTTCTCAGGCAACTTCAGCGCCACAGCCGTTTTCAGATAGCCCTCAATGCAAAGGCTCTAGACACAAATATTGGTGTGAGAGCTAATTCAATCAAGGAAACACTGCATGTTGGTGAAGGGCATATTGAAGAAGGATCAGCCGAGTGGTTCTTGTGGGAGAACAACTCCATTTGGCTCACTAACTTCACACACCATCAGGCTTCCAAGCAGCTCTCAAGGAAACTCAGTTTTCACACTCTATGCTTAGTGCCTTTTAAGTACCTAGGACTGAAATGAAGGTTGGTGAGCATCCCACACAAACGAATGCTCCACATGCGGGTTTCACATGTCACCAACTCCACATTCTTAGGCAACTTCAGCACCACAGCCGTTTTCAGATAGCCCTCAATGCAAAGGCTCTAGACGCAAATATTGGTGTGAGAGCTAATTCAATCAAGGAAACACTGCATGTTGGTGAAGGGCATATTGAAGAAGGATCAGCCGAGTGGTTCTTGTGGGAGAACAACTCCATTTGGCTCACTAACTTCACACACCATCAGGCTTCCAAGCAGCTCTCAAGGAAACTCAGTTTTCACACTCTATGCTTAGTGCCCTTTTAGTGCATTATCTAGGAATGAACCTGGTAGAGCATCCCACACAAACGAATGCTCCACATGCGGGTTTCACATGCCACCAACTCCACATTCACAGGCAACTTCAGCGCCACAGCCGTTTTCAGATAGGCCTCAATGCAAAGGCTCTAGACTCAAATATTGGTGTGAGAGCTAATTCAATCAAGGAAACACTGCATGTTTGTGAAGGGCATAGTGAAGAAGGATCAGCCGAGTGGTTCTTGTGGGAGAACAACTCCATTTGGCTCACTAACTTCACACACCATCAGGCTTCCAAGCAGCTCTCAAGGAAACTCAGTTTTCACACTCTATGCTTAGTGCCCTTTGAGTACCTAGGACTGAAATGAAGGTTGGTGAGCATCCCACACAAACGAATGCTCCACATGCGGGTTTCACATGCCACCAACTCCACATTCTCAGGCAACTTCAGCACCACAGCCGTTTTCATATAGCCCTCAATGCAAAGGCTCTAGACGCAAATATTGGTGTGAGAGCTAATTCAATCAAGGAAACATTGCATGTTGGTGAAGGGCATATTGAAGAAGGATCAGCCGAGTGGTTCTTGTGGGAGAACAACTCCATTTGGCTCTCTTACTTCACACACCATCAGGCTTCCAAGCAGCTCTCAAGGAAACTCAGTTTTCACACTCTATGCTTAGTGCCCTTTGAGTGCATTATCTAGGAATGAACCTGGTAGAGCATCCCACACAAACGAATGCTCCACATGCCGGTTTCACATGCCACCAACTCCACATTCTCAGGCAACTTCAGCGCCACAGCCGTTTTCAGATAGCCCTCAATGCAAAGGCTCTAGACGCAAATATTGGTGTGAGAGCTAATTCAATCAAGGAAACACTGCATGTTGGTGAAGGGCATATTGAAGAAGGATCAGCCGAATGGTTCCTGTGGGAGAACAACTCCATTTGGCTCACTAACTTCACACACCACCAGGCTTCCAAGCAGCTCTCAAGGAAACTCAGTTTTCACACTTTATGCTTAGTGCCCTTTGAGTGCCTAGGACTGAAATGAAGCTGGTAGAGCATCCCACACAAACGAATGCTCCACATGCGGGTTTCACATGCCACCAACTCCACTTTCTCAGGCAACTTCAGCGCCACAGCCGTTTTCAGATAGCCCTCAATGCAAAGGCTCTAGACACAAATATTGGTGTGAGAGCTAATTCAATCAAGGAAACACTGCATGTTGGTGAAGGGCATATTGAAGAAGGATCAGCCGAGTGGTTCTTGTGGGAGAACAACTCCATTTGGCTCACTAACTTCACACACCATCAGGCTTCCAAGCAGCTCTCAAGGAAACTCAGTTTTCACACTCTATGCTTAGTGCCTTTTAAGTACCTAGGACTGAAATGAAGGTTGGTGAGCATCCCACACAAACGAATGCTCCACATGCGGGTTTCACATGTCACCAACTCCACATTCTTAGGCAACTTCAGCACCACAGCCGTTTTCAGATAGCCCTCAATGCAAAGGCTCTAGACGCAAATATTGGTGTGAGAGCTAATTCAATCAAGGAAACACTGCATGTTGGTGAAGGGCATATTGAAGAAGGATCAGCCGAGTGGTTCTTGTGGGAGAACAACTCCATTTGGCTCACTAACTTCACACACCATCAGGCTTCCAAGCAGCTCTCAAGGAAACTCAGTTTTCACACTCTATGCTTAGTGCCCTTTTAGTGCATTATCTAGGAATGAACCTGGTAGAGCATCCCACACAAACGAATGCTCCACATGCGGGTTTCACATGCCACCAACTCCACATTCACAGGCAACTTCAGCGCCACAGCCGTTTTCAGATAGGCCTCAATGCAAAGGCTCTAGACTCAAATATTGGTGTGAGAGCTAATTCAATCAAGGAAACACTGCATGTTTGTGAAGGGCATATTGAAGAAGGATCAGCCGAGTGGTTCTTGTGGGAGAACAACTCCATTTGGCTCACTAACTTCACACACCATCAGGCTTCCAAGCAGCTCTCAAGGAAACTCAGTTTTCACACTCTATGCTTAGTGCCCTTTGAGTACCTAGGACTGAAATGAAGGTTGGTGAGCATCCCACACAAACGAATGCTCCACATGCGGGTTTCACATGCCACCAACTCCACATTCTCAGGCAACTTCAGCACCACAGCCGTTTTCATATAGCCCTCAATGCAAAGGCTCTAGACGCAAATATTGGTGTGAGAGCTAATTCAATCAAGGAAACATTGCATGTTGGTGAAGGGCATATTGAAGAAGGATCAGCCGAGTGGTTCTTGTGGGAGAACAACTCCATTTGGCTCACTAACTTCACACACCATCAGGCTTCCAAACAACTCTCAAGGAAACTCAGTTTTCACACTTTATGCTTAGTGCCCTTTGAGTGCATTATCTAGTTATGAACCTGGTAGAGCATCCCACACAAACGAATGCTCCACATGCGGGTTTCACATGCCACCAACTCCACATTTACAGGCAACTTCAGCGCCATAGCCGTTTTCAGATAGCCCTCAATGCATAGGCTCTAGACGCAAATATTGGTGTGAGAGCTATTTCAATCAAGGAAACACTGCATGTTGGTGAAGGGTATATTGAAGAAGGATCAGCCGAGTGGTTCTTGTGGGAGAACAACTCCATTTGGCTCACTAACGTCACACACTATCAGGCTTCCAAACAACTCACAAGGAAACTCAGTTTTCACACTCTATGCTTAGTGCCCTTTGAGTGCATTATCTAGGAATGAACCTGGTAGAGCATCCCACACAAACGAATGCTCCACATGCGGGTTTCACATGCCACCAACTCCACATTCTCAGGCAACTTCAGCGCCACAGCCGTTTTCAGATAGCCCTCAATGCAAAGGCTCTAGACACAAATACTGGTGTGAGAGCTTATTCAATCAAGGAAGCATTGCATGTTGGTGAATGGCATAATGAAGAAGGATCAGCCAAGTGGTTCTTGTGGGAGAACAACTCCATTTGGCTCACTAACTTCACACACCATCAGGCTTCCAAGCAGCTCTCAAGGAAACTCAGTTTTCACACTCTATACTTAGTACCCTTTGAGTGCATTATCTAGGAATGAACCTGGTAGAGCATCCCACACAAACGAATGCTCCACATGCGGGTTTCACATGCCACCAACTCCACATTCTCAGGCAACTTCAGCGCCACAGCCGTTTTCAGATAGCCCTCAATGCAAAGGCTCTAGACGCAAATATTGGTGTGAGAGCTAATTCAATCAAGGAAACACTGCATGTTGGTGAAGGGCATATTGAAGAAGGATCAGCCGAGTGGTTCTTGTGGGAGAACAACTCCATTTGGCTCTCTAACTTCACACACCATCAGGCTTCCAAGCAGCTCTCAAGGAAACTCAGTTTTCACACTCTATGCTTAGTGCCCTTTGAGTGCCTAGGACTGAAAAGAAGCTGGTAGAGCATCCCACACAAACGAATGCTCCACATGCGGGTTTCACATGCCACAACTCCACTTTCTCAGGCAACTTCAGCGCCACAGCCGTTTTCAGATAGCCCTCAATGCAAAGGCTCTAGACACAAATATTGGTGTGAGAGCTAATTCAATCAAGGAAACACTGCATGTTGGTGAAGGGCATATTGAAGAAGGATCAGCCGAGTGGTTCTTGTGGGAGAACAACTCCATTTGGCTCTCTAACTTCACACACCATCAGGCTTCCAAGCAGCTCTCAAGGAAACTCAGTTTTCACACTTTATGCTTAGTGCCCTTTGAGTGCCTAGGACTGAAATGAAGCTGGTAGAGCATCCCACACAAACGAATGCTCCACATGCGGGTTTCACATGCCACCAACTCCACTTTCTCAGGCAACTTCAGCGCCACAGCCGTTTTCAGATAGCCCTCAATGCAAAGGCTCTAGACACAAATATTGGTGTGAGAGCTAATTCAATCAAGGAAACACTGCATGTTGGTGAAGGGCATATTGAAGAAGGATCAGCCGAGTGGTTCTTGTGGGAGAACAACTCCATTTGGCTCACTAACTTCACACACCATCAGGCTTCCAAGCAGCTCTCAAGGAAACTCAGTTTTCACACTCTATGCTTAGTGCCTTTTAAGTACCTAGGACTGAAATGAAGGTTGGTGAGCATCCCACACAAACGAATGCTCCACATGCGGGTTTCACATGCCACCAACTCCACATTCTCAGGCAACTTCAGCGCCACAGCCGTTTTCAGATAGCCCTCAATGCAAAGGCTCTAGACGCAAATATTGGTGTGAGAGCTAATTCAATCAAGGAAACACTGCATGTTGGTGAAGGGCATATTGAAGAAGGATCAGCCGAGTGGTTCTTGTGGGAGAACAACTCCATTTGGCTCACTAACTTCACACACCATCAGGCTTCCAAGCAGCTCTCAAGGAAACTCAGTTTTCACACTCTATGCTTAGTGCCCTTTGAGTGCATTATCTAGGAATGAACCTGGTAGAGCATCCCACACAAACAAATGCTCCACATGCGGGTTTCACATGCCACCAACTCCACATTGACAGGCAACTTCAGCGCCACAGCCGTTTTCAGATAACCCACAATGCAAAGGCTCTAGACACAAATATTGGTGTGAGAGCTAATTCAATCAACGAAACACTGCATGTTTGTGAAGGGCATATTGAAGAAGGATCAGCCGAGTGGTTCTTGTGGGAGAACAACTCCATTTGGCTCACTAACTTCACACACCATCAGGCTTCCAAGCAGCTCTCAAGGAAACTCAGTTTTCACACTCTATGCTTAGTGCCCTTTGAGTGCATTATCTAGGAATGAACCTGGTAGAGCATCCCACACAAACGAATGCTCCACATGCGGGTTTCACATGCCACCAACTCCACATTCTCAGGCAACTTCAGCGCCACACCCGTTTTCAGATAGCCCTCAATGCAAAGGCTCTAGACGCAAATATTGGTGTGAGAGCTAATTCAATCAAGGAAACACTGCATGTTGGTGAAGGGCATATTGAAGAAGGATCAGCCGAGTGGTTCTTGTGGGAGAACAACTCCATTTGGCTCACTAACTTCACACACCATCAGGCTTCCAAGCAGCTCTCAAGGAAACTCAGTTTTCACACTCTATGCTTAGTGCCCTTTGAGTGCATTATCTAGGAATGAACCTGGTAGAGCATCCCACACAAACGAATGCTCCACATGCGGGTTTCACATGCCACCAACTCCACATTCTCAGGCAACTTCAGCGCCACACCCGTTTTCAGATAGCCCACAATGCAAAGGCTCTAGACGCAAATATTGGTGTGAGAGCTAATTCAATCAAGGAAACACTGCATGTTGGTGAAGGGTATATTGAAGAAGGATCAGCCGAGTGGTTCTTGTGGGAGAACAACTCCATTTGGCTCACTAACTTCACACACCATCAGGCTTCCAAGCAGCTCTCAAGGAAACTCAGTTTTCACACTCTATGCTTAGTGCCCTTTGAGTGCATTATCTAGGAATGAACCTGGTAGAGCATCCCACACAAACGAATGCTCCACATGCGGGTTTCACATGCCACCAACTCCACATTCTCAGGCAACTTCAGCACCACAGCCGTTTTCAGATAGCCCTCAATGCAAAGGCTCTAGACGCAAATATTGGTGTGAGAGCTAATTCAATCAAGGAAACACCGCATGTTGGTGAAGGGCATATTGAAGAAGGATCAGCCGAATGGTTCTTGTGAGAGAACAACTCCATTTGGCTCACTAACTTCACACACCATCAGGCTTCCAAGCAGCTCTCAAGAAAACTCAGTTTTCACACTTTATGCTTAGTGCCCTTTGAGTGCCTAGGACTGAAATGAAGCTGGTAGAGCATCCCACACAAACGAATGTTCCACATGCGGGTTTCACATGCCACCAACTCCACATTCACAGGCAACTTCAGCGCCACAGCCGTTTTCAGATAGCCCTCAATGCAAAGGCTCTAGACACAAATATTGGTGTGAGAGCTAATTCAATCAAGGAAACACTGCATGTTGGTGAAGGGCATATTGAAGAAGGATCAGCCGAGTGGTTCTTGTGAGAGAACAACTCCATTTGGCTCACTAACTTCACACACCATCAGGCTCCCAAGCAGCTCTCAAGGAAACTCAGTTTTCACACTCTATGCTTAGTGCCCTTTGAGTGCATTATCTAGGAATGAACCTGGTAGAGCATCCCACACAAACGAATGCTCCACATGCGGGTTTCACATGCCACCAACTCCACATTCACAGGCAACTTCAGCGCCACAGCCGTTTTCAGATAGCCCTCAATGCAAAGGCTCTAGACGCAAATATTGGTGTGAGAGCTAATTCAATCAAGGAAACACTGCATGTTGGTGAAGGGCATATTGAAGAAGGATCAGCCGAGTGGTTCTTGTGGGAGAACAACTCCATTTGGCTCACTAACTTCACACACCATCAGGCTTCCAAGCAGCTCTCAAGGAAACTCAGTTTTCACACTCTATGCTTAGTGCCCTTTGAGTGCATTATCTAGGAATGAACCTGGTAGAGCATCCCACACAAACAAATGCTCCACATGCGGGTTTCACATGCCGCCAACTCCACATTGACAGGCAACTTCAGCGCCACAGCCGTTTTTAGATGGCCCACAATGCAAAGGCTCTAGACACAAATATTGGTGTGAGAGCTAATTCAATCAACGGAACACTGCATGTTTGTGAAGGGCATATTGAAGAAGGATCAGCCGAGTGGTTCTTGTGGGAGAACAACTCCATTTGGCTCACTAACTTCACACACCATCAGGCTTCCAAGCAGCTCTCAAGGAAACTCAGTTTTCACACTCTATGCTTAGTGCCCTTTGAGTGCATTATCTAGGAATGAACCTGGTAGAGCATCCCACACAAACGAATGCTCCACATGCGGGTTTCACATGCCACCAACTCCACATTCTCAGGCAACTTCAGCGCCACAGCCATTTTCAGATAGCCCTCAATGCAAAGGCTCTAGACGCAAATATTGGTGTGAGAGCTAATTCAATCAAGGAAACACTGCATGTTGGTGAAGGGCATATTGAAGAAGGATCAGCCGAGTGGTTCTTGTGGGAGAACAACTCCATTTGGCTCACTAACTTCACACACCATCAGGCTTCCAAGCAGCTCTCAAGGAAACTCAGTTTTCACACTCTATGCTTAGTGCCCTTTGAGTGCATTATGTAGGGATGAACCTTGTAGAGCATCCCACACAAACGAATGCTCCACATGCGGGTTTCACATGCCACCAACTCCACATTCTCAGGCAACTTCAGCGCCACAGCCGTTTTCAGATAGCCCTCAATGCAAAGGCTCTAGACACAAATATTGGTGTGAGAGCTAATTCAATCAAGGAAACACCGAATGTTGTTGAAGGGCATATTGAAGAAGGATCAGCCGAGTGGTTCTTGTGGGAGAACAACTCCATTTGGCTCACTAACTTCACACACCATCAGGCTTCCAAGCAGCTCTCAAGGAAACTCAGTTTTCACACTCTATACTTAGTGCCCTTTGAGTGCATTATCTAGGAATGAACCTGGTAGAGCATCCCACACAAACGAATGCTCCACATGCGGGTTTCACATGCCACCAACTCCACATTCTCAGGCAACTTCAGCGCCACAGCCGTTTTCAGATAGCCCTCAATGCAAAGGCTCTAGACGCAAATATTGGTGTGAGAGCTAATTCAATCAAGGAAACACTGCATGTTTGTGAAGGGCATATTGAAGAAGGATCAGCCGAGTGGTTCTTGTGGGAGAACAACTCCATTTGGCTCACTAACTTCACACACCATCAGGCTTCCAAGCAGCTCTCAAGGAAACTCAGTTTTCACACTCTATGCTTAGTGCCCTTTGAGTGCATTATCTAGGAATGAACCTGGTAGAGCATCCCACACAAACGAATGCTCCACATGCGGGTTTCACATGCCACCAACTCCACATTCTCAGGCAACTTCAGCGCCACCGCCGTTTTCAGATAGCCCTCAATGCAAAGGCTCTAGACGCAAATATTGGTGTGAGAGCTAATTCAATCAAGGAAACACTGCATGTTGGTGAAGGGCATATTGAAGAAGGATCAGCCGAGTGGTTCTTGTGGGAGAACAACTCCATTTGGCTCACTAACTTCACACACCATCAGGCTTCCAAGCAGCTCCCAAGGAAACTCAGTTTTCACACTCTATGCTTAGTGCCCTTTGAGTGCATTATGTAGGGATGAACCTTGTAGAGCATCCCACACAAACGAATGCTCCACATGCGGGTTTCACATGCCACCAACTCCACATTCTCAGGCAACTTCAGCGCCACAGCCGTTTTCAGATAGCCCTCAATGCAAAGGCTCTAGACACAAATATTGGTGTGAGAGCTAATTCAATCAAGGAAACACCGCATGTTGTTGAAGGGCATATTGAAGAAGGATCAGCCGAGTGGTTCTTGTGGGAGAACAACTCCATTTGGCTCACTAACTTCACACACCATCAGGCTTCCAAGCAGCTCTCAAGGAAACTCAGTTTTCACACTCTATACTTAGTGCCCTTTGAGTGCATTATCTAGGAATGAACCTGGTAGAGCATCCCACACAAACGAATGCTCCACATGCGGGTTTCACATGCCACCAACTCCACATTCTCAGGCAACTTCAGCGCCACAGCCGTTTTCAGATAGCCCTCAATGCAAAGGCTCTAGACACAAATATTGGTGTGAGAGCTAATTCAATCAAGGAAACACTGCATGTTGGTGAAGGGCATATTGAAGAAGGACCAGCCGAGTGGTTCTTGTGGGAGAACAACTCCATTTGGCTCACTAACTTCACACACCATCAGGCTTCCAAGCAGCTCTCAAGGAAACTCAGTTTTCACACTCTATGCTTAGTGCCCTTTGAGTGCATTATCTAGGAATGAACCTGGTAGAGCATCCCACACAAACGAATGCTCCACATGCGGGTTTCACATGCCACCAACTCCACATTCTCAGGCAACTTCAGCGCCACACCCGTTTTCAGATAGCCCTCAATGCAAAGGCTCTAGACGCAAATATTGGTGTGAGAGCTAATTCAATCAAGGAAACACCGCATGTTGGTGAAGGGCATATTGAAGAAGGATCAGCCGAGTGGTTCTTGTGGGAGAACAACTCCATTTGGCTCACTAACTTCACACACCATCAGGCTTCCAAGCAGCTCTCAAGGAAACTCAGTTTTCACACTCTATGCTTAGTGCCCTTTGAGTGCATTATCTAGGAATGAACCTGGTAGAGCATCCCACACAAACGAATGCTCCACATGCGGGTTTCACATGCCACCAACTCCACATTCTCAGGCAACTTCAGCGCCACACCCGTTTTCAGATAGCCCTCAATGCAAAGGCTCTAGACGCAAATATTTGTGTGAGAGCTAATTCAATCAAGGAAACACTGCATGTTGGTGAAGGGCATATTGAAGAAGGATCAGCCGAGTGGTTCTTGTGGGAGAACAACTCCATTTGGCTCACTAACTTCACACACCATCAGGCTTCCAAGCAGCTCTCAAGGAAACTCAGTTTTCACACTCTATGCTTAGTGCCCTTTGAGTGCATTATCTAGGAATGAACCTGGTAGAGCATCTCACACAAACGAATGCTCCACATGCGGGTTTCACATGCCACCAACTCCACATTCTCAGGCAACGTCAGAGCCACAGCCGTTTTCAGATAGTCCACAATTCAAAGGCTCTAGATGCAAATATTGGTGTGAGAGCTAATTCAATCAAGGAAACACTGCATGTTGGTGAAGGGCATATTGAAGAAGGATCAGCCGAGTGGTTCTTGTGGGAGAACAACTCCATTTGGCTCACTAACTTCACACACCATCAGGCTTCCAAGCAGCTCTCAAGGAAACTCAGTTTTCACACTCTAGCTTAGTGCCCTTTGTGTGCATTATCTAGGAATGTACCTGGTAGAGCATCCCACACAAACGAATGCTCCACATGCGGGTTTCACATGCCACCAACTCCACATTCACAGGCAACTTCAGCGCCACAGCCGTTTTCAGATAGCCCTCAATGCAAAGGCTCTAGACGCAAATATTGGTGTGAGAGCTAATTCAATCAAGGAAACACTGCATGTTGGTGAAGGGCATATTGAAGAAGGATCAGCCGAGTGGTTCTTGTGGGAGAACAACTCCATTTGGCTCACTAACTTCACACACCATCAGGCTTCCAAGCAGCTCTCAAGGAAACTCAGTTTTCACACTCTATGCTTAGTGCCCTTTGAGTGCATTATCTAGGAATGAACCTGCTAGAGCATCCCACACAAACGAATGCTCCACATGCGGGTTTCACATGCCACCAACTCCACATTCTCAGGCAACGTCAGAGCCACAGCCGTTTTCAGATAGTCCACAATTCAAAGGCTCTAGATGCAAATATTGGTGTGAGAGCTAATTCAATCAAGGAAACACTGCATGTTGGTGAAGGGCATATTGAAGAAGGATCAGCCGAGTGGTTCTTGTGGGAGAACAACTCCATTTGGCTCACTAACTTCACACACCATCAGGCTTCCAAGCAGCTCTCAAGGAAACTCAGTTTTCACACTCTAGCTTAGTGCCCTTTGAGTGCATTATCTAGGAATGTACCTGGTAGAGCATCCCACACAAACGAATGCTCCACATGCGGGTTTCACATGCCACCAACTCCACATTCACAGGCAACTTCAGCGCCACAGCCGTTTTCAGATAGGCCTCAATGCAAAGGCTCTAGACGCAAATATTGGTGTGAGAGCTAATTCAATCAAGGAAACACTGCATGTTGGTGAAGGGCATATTGAAGAAGGATCAGCCGAGTGGTTCTTGTGGGAGAACAACTCCATTTGGCTCACTAACTTCACACACCATCCGGCTTCCAAGCAGCTCTCAAGGAAACTCAGTTTTCACACTCTATGCTTAGTGCCCTTTGAGTGCATTATCTAGGAATGAACCTGGTAGAGCATCCCACACAAACGAATGCTCCACATGCGGGTTTCACATGCCACCAACTCCACATTGACAGGCAACTTCAGCGCCACAGCCGTTTTCAGATAGCCCTCAATGCAAAGGCTCTAGACGCAAATATTGGTGTGAGAGCTAATTCAATCAAGGAAACACTGCATGTTGGTGAAGGGCATATTGAAGAAGGATCAGCCGAGTGGTTCTTGTGGGAGAACAACTCCATTTGGCTCACTAACTTCCCACACCATCAGGCTTCCAAGCAGCTCTCAAGGAAACTCAGTTTTCACACTCTATGCTTAGTGCCCTTTGAGTGCATTATCTAGGAATGAACCTGGTAGAGCATCCCACACAAACGAATGCTCCACATGCGGGTTTCACATGCCACCAACTCCACATTCTCAGGCAACTTCAGCGCCACAGCCGTTTTCAGATAGCCCTCAATGCAAAGGCTCTAGACGCAAATATTGGTGTGAGAGCTAATTCAATCAAGGAAACACCGCATGTTGGTGAAGGGCATAGTGAAGAAGGATCAGCCGAATGGTTCTTGTGGGAGAACAACTCCATTTGGCTCACTAACTTCACACACCATCAGGCTTCCATGCAGCTCTCAAGGAAACTCAGTTTTCACACTCTATGCTCAGTGCCCTTTGAGTGCCTAGGACTGAAATGAAGCTGGTAGAGCATCCCACACAAACGAATGCTCCACATGCGGGTTTCACATGCCACCAACTCCACATTCACAGGCAACTTCAGCGCCACAGACGTTTTCAGATAGCCCTCAATGCAAAGGCTCTAGACACAAATATTGGTGTGAGAGCTAATTCAATCAAGGAAACACTGCATGTTGGTGAAGGGCATATTGAAGAAGGATCAGCCGAGTGGTTCTTGTGGGAGAACAACTCCATTTGGCTCACTAACTTCACACACCATCAGGCTTCCAAGCAGCTCTCAAGGAAACTCAGTTTTCACACTCTATGCTTAGTGCCCTTTGAGTGCATTATCTAGGAATGAACCTGGTAGAGCATCCCACACAAACGAATGCTCCACATGCGGGTTTCACATGCCACCAACTCCACATTCTCAGGCAACTTCAGCGCCACACCCGTTTTCAGATAGCCCTCAATGCAAAGGCTCTAGACGCAAATATTGGTGTGAGAGCTAATTCAATCAAGGAAACACTGCATGTTGGTGAAGGGCATATTGAAGAAGGATCAGCCGAGTGGTTCTTGTGGGAGAACAACTCCATTTGGCTCACTAACTTCACACACCATCAGGCTTCCAAGCAGCTCTCAAGGAAACTCAGTTTTCACACTCTATGCTTAGTGACCTTTGAGTGCATTATCTATGAATGAACCTGGTAGAGCATCCCACACAAACGAATGCTCCACATGCGGGTTTCACATGCCACCAACTCCACATTCACAGGCAACATCAGCGCCACAGCCGTTTTCAGATAGCCCTCAATGCAAAGGCTCTAGACGCAAATATTGGTGTGAGAGCTAATTCAATCAAGGAAACACTGCATGTTGGTGAAGGGCATATTGAAGAAGGATCAGCCGAGGAGTTCTTGTGGGAGAACAACTCCATTTGGCTCACTAACTTCACACACCATCAGGCTTCCAAGCAGCTCTCAAGGAAACTCAGTTTTCACACTCTATGCTTAGTGCCCTTTGAGTGCATTATCTAGGGATGAACCTGGTAGAGCATCCCACACAAACGAATGCTCCACATGCGGGTTTCACATGCCACCAACTCCACATTCACAGGCAACTTCAGCGCCACAGCCGTTTTCAGATAGCCCTCAATGCAAAGGCTCTAGACACAAATATTGGTGTGAGAGCTAATTCAATCAAGGAAACACTGCATGTTGATGAAGGGCATATTGAAGAAGGATCAGCCGAGTGGTTCTTGTGGGAGAACAACTCCATTTGGCTCACTAACTTCACACACCATCAGGCTTCCAAGCAGCTCTCAAGGAAACTCAGTTTTCACACTCTATACTTAGTGCCCTTTGAGTGCATTATCTAGGAATGAACCTGGTAGAGCATCCCACACAAACGAATGCTCCACATGTGGGTTTCACATGCCACCAACTCCACATTCACAGGCAACTTCAGCGCCACAGCCGTTTTCAGATAGCCCTCAATGCAAAGGCTCTAGACGCAAATATTGGTGTGAGAGCTAATTCAATCAAGGAAACACTGCATGTTGGTGAAGGGCATATTGAAGAAGGATCAGCCGAGTGGTTCTTGTGGGAGAACAACTCCATTTGGCTCACTAACTTCACACACCATCAGGCTTCCAAGCAGCTCTCAAGGAAACTCAGTTTTCACACGCTAGGCTTAGTGCCCTTTGAGTGCATTATCTAGGAATGAACCTGGTAGAGCATCCCACACAAACGAATGCTCCACATGCGGGTTTCACATGCCACCAACTCCACATTCTCAGGCAACTTCAGCGCCACAGCCGTTTTCAGATAGCCCTCAATGCAAAGGCTCTAGACACAAATATTGGTGTGAGAGCTAATTCAATCAAGGAAACACTGCATGTTTGTGAAGGGCATATTGAAGAAGGATCAGCCGAGTGGTTCTTGTGGGAGAACAACTCCATTTGGCTCACTAACTTCACACACCATCAGGCTTCCAAGCAGCTCTCAAGGAAACTCAGTTTTCACACTCTATGCTTAGTGCCCTTTGAGTGCATTATCTAGGAATGAACCTGGTAGAGCATCCCACACAAACGAATGCTCCACATGCGGGTTTCACATGCCACCAACTCCACATTCTCAGGCAACTTCAGCGCCACAGCCGTTTTCGGATAGCCCTCAATGCAAAGGCTCTAGACGCAAATATTGGTGTGAGAGCTAATTCAATCAAGGAAACACTGCATGTTTGTGAAGGGCATATTGAAGAAGGATCAGCCGAGTGGTTCTTGTGGGAGAACAACTCCATTTGGCTCTCTAACTTCACACACCATCAGGCTTCCAAGCAGCTCTCAAGGAAACTCAGTTTTCACACTCTATGCTTAGTGCCTTTTGAGTACCTAGGACTGAAATGAAGGTTGGTGAGCATCCCACACAAACGAATGCTCCACATGCGGGTTTCACATGCCACCAACTCCACATTCACAGGCAACTTCAGCGCCACAGCCGTTTTCAGATAGCCCTCAATGCAAAGGCTCTAGACGCAAATATTTGTGTGAGAGCTAATTCAATCAAGGAAACACTGCATGTTTGTGAAGGGCATATTGAAGAAGGATCAGCCGAGTGGTTCTTGTGGGAGAACAACTCCATTTGGCTCACTAACTTCACACACCATCAGGCTTCCAAGCAGCTCTCAAGGAAACTCAGTTTTCACACTCTATGCTTAGTGCCCTTTGAGTGCATTATCTAGGAATGAACCTGGTAGAGCATCCCACACAAACAAATGCTCCACATGCGGGTTTCACATGCCACCAACTCCACATTCACAGGCAACTTCAGCGCCACAGCCGTTTTCAGATAGCCCTCAATGCAAAGGCTCTAGACGCAAATACTGGTGTGAGAGCTAATTCAATCAAGGAAACACTGCATGTTGGTGAAGGGCATAGTGAAGAAGGATCAGCCGAGTGGTTCTTGTGGGAGAACAACTCCATTTGGCTCACTAACTTCACACACCATCAGGCTTCCAAGCAGCTCTCAAGGAATCTCAGTTTTCACACTCTATGCTTAGTGCCCTTTGAGTGCATTATCTAGGAATGAACCTGGTAGAGCATCCCACACAAACGAATGCTCCACATGCGGGTTTCACATGCCACCAACTCCACATTCACAGGCAACTTCAGCGCCACAGACGTTTTCAGATAGCCCTCAATGCAAAGGCTCTAGGCACAAATATTGGTGTGAGAGCTAATTCAATCAAGGAAACACCGCATGTTGTTGAAGGGCATATTGAAGAAGGATCAGCCGAGTGGTTCTTGTGGGAGAACAACTCCATTTGGCTCACTAACTTCACACATCATCAGGCTTCCAAGCAGCTCTCAAGGAAACTCAGTTTTCACAGTCTATACTTAGTGCACTTTGAGTGCATTATCTAGGAATGAACCTGGTAGAGCATCCCACACAAACGAATGCTCCACATGCGGGTTTCACATGCCACCAACTCCACATTCACAGGCAACTTCAGCGCCACAGCCGTTTTCAGATAGCCCTCAATGTAAAGGCTCTAGACGCAAATATTGGTGTGAGAGCTAATTCAATCAAGGAAACACTGCATGTTGGTGAAGGGCATATTGAAGAAGGATCAGCCGAGTGGTTCTTGTGGGAGAACAACTCCATTTGGCTCACTAACTTCACACACCATCAGGCTTCCAAGCAGCTCTCAAGGAAACTCAGTTTTCACACGCTAGGCTTAGTGCCCTTTGAGTGCATTATCTAGGAATGAACCTGGTAGAGCATCCCACACAAACGAATGCTCCACATGCGGGTTTCACATGCCACCAACTCCACATTCTCAGGCAACTTCAGCGCCACAGCCGTTTTCAGATAGCCCTCAATGCAAAGGCTCTAGACACAAATATTGGTGTGAGAGCTAATTCAATCAAGGAAACACTGCATGTTTGTGAAGGGCATATTGAAGAAGGATCAGCCGAGTGGTTCTTGTGGGAGAACAACTCCATTTGGCTCACTAACTTCACACACCATCAGGCTTCCAAGCAGCTCTCAAGGAAACTCAGTTTTCACACTCTATGCTTAGTGCCCTTTGAGTGCATTATCTAGGAATGAACCTGGTAGAGCATCCCACACAAACGAATGCTCCACATGCGGGTTTCACATGCCACCAACTCCACATTCACAGGCAACTTCAGCGCCACAGCCGTTTTCAGATAGCCCTCAATGCAAAGGCTCTAGACGCAAATATTGGTGTGAGAGCTAATTCAATCAAGGAAACACTGCATGTTGGTGAAGGGCATATTGAAGAAGGATCAGCCGAGTGGTTCTTGTGGGAGAACAACTCCATTTGGCTCTCTAACTTCACACACCATCAGGCTTCCAAGCAGCTCTCAAGGAAACTCAGTTTTCACACTATATGCTTAGTGCCTTTTGAGTACCTAGGACTGAAATGAAGGTTGGTGAGCATCCCAACAAACGAATGCTCCACATGCGGGTTTCACATGCCACCAACTCCACATTCACAGGCAACTTCAGCGCCACAGCCGTTTTCAGATAGCCCTCAATGCAAAGGCTCTAGACGCAAATATTGGTGTGAGAGCTAATTCAATCAAGGAAACACCGCATGTTGGTGAAGGGCATAGTGAAGAAGGATCAGCCGAATGGTTCTTGTGGGAGAACAACTCCATTTGGCTCACTAACTTCACACACCATCAGGCTTCCAAGCAGCTCTCAAGGAAACTCAGTTTTCACACTCTATGCTTAGTGCCCTTTGAGTGCATTATCTAGGAATGAACCTGGTAGAGCATCCCACACAAACGAATGCTCCACATGCGGGTTTCACATGCCACCAACTCCACATTCACAGGCAACTTCAGCGCCACAGCCGTTTTCAGATAGCCCTCAATGCAAAGGCTCTAGACGCAAATACTGGTGTGAGAGCTAATTCAATCAAGGAAACACTGCATGTTGGTGAAGGGCATAGTGAAGAAGGATCAGCCGAGTGGTTCTTGTGGGAGAACAACTCCATTTGGCTCACTAACTTCACACACCATCAGGCTTCCAAGCAGCTCTCAAGGAATCTCAGTTTTCACACTCTATGCTTAGTGCCCTTTGAGTGCATTATCTAGGAATGAACCTGGTAGAGCATCCCACACAAACGAATGCTCCACATGCGGGTTTCACATGCCACCAACTCCACATTCTCAGGCAACTTCAGCGCCACAGCCGTTTTCAGATAGCCCTCAATGCAAAGGCTCTAGACGCAAATATTGGTGTGAGAGCTAATTCAATCAAGGAAACACTGCATGTTGGTGAAGGGCATATTGAAGAAGGATCAGCCGAGTGGTTCTTGTGGGAGAACAACTCCATTTGGCTCACTAACTTCACACACCATCAGGCTTCCAAGCAGCTCTCAAGGAAACTCAGTTTTCACACTCTATGCTTAGTGCCCTTTGAGTGCATTATCTAGGAATGAACCTGGTAGAGCATCCCACACAAACGAATGCTCCACATGCGGGTTTCACATGCCACCAACTCCACATTCTCAGGCAACTTCAGCGCCACACCCGTTTTCAGATAGCCCTCAATGCAAAGGCTCTAGACGCAAATATTGGTGTGAGAGCTAATTCAATCAAGGAAACACTGCATGTTGGTGAAGGGCATATTGAAGAAGGATCAGCAGAGTGGTTCTTGTGGGAGAACAACTCCATTTGGCTCACTAACTTCACACACCATCAGGCTTCCAAGCAGCTCTCAAGGAAACTCAGTTTTCACACTCTATGCTTAGTGCCCTTTGAGTGCATTATCTATGAATGAACCTGGTAGAGCATTACACACAAACGAATGCTCCACATGCCGGTTTCACATGCCACCAACTCCACATTGACAGGCAACTTCAGCGCCACAGCCGTTTTCAGATAGCCCTCAATGCAAAGGCTCTAGACGCAAATATTGGTGTGAGAGCTAATTCAATCAAGGAAACACTGCATGTTTGTGAAGGGCATATTGAAGAAGGATCAGCCGAGTGGTTCTTGTGGGAGAACAACTCCATTTGGCTCACTAACTTCACACACCATCCGGCTTCCAAGCAGCTCTCAAGGAAACTCAGTTTTCACACTCTATGCTTAGTGCCCTTTGAGTGCATTATCTAGGGATGAACCTGGTAGAGCATCCCACACAAACGAATGCTCCACATGCGGGTTCTCACACATGCCACCAACTCCACATTCACAGGCAACTTCAGCGCCACAGCCGTTTTCAGATAGCCCTCAATGCAAAGGCTCTAGGCACAAATATTGGTGTGAGAGCTAATTCAATCAAGGAAACACCGCATGTTGTTGAAGGGCATATTGAAGAAGGATCAGCCGAGTGGTTCTTGTGGGAGAACAACTCCATTTGGCTCACTAACTTCACACATCATCAGGCTTCCAAGCAGCTCTCAAGGAAACTCAGTTTTCACAGTCTATACTTAGTGCACTTTGAGTGCATTATCTAGGAATGAACCTGGTAGAGCATCCCACACAAACGAATGCTCCACATGCGGGTTTCACATGCCACCAACTCCACATTCACAGGCAACTTCAGCGCCACAGCCGTTTTCAGATAGCCCTCAATGTAAAGGCTCTAGACGCAAATATTGGTGTGAGAGCTAATTCAATCAAGGAAACACTGCATGTTGGTGAAGGGCATATTGAAGAAGGATCAGCCGAGTGGTTCTTGTGGGAGAACAACTCCATTTGGCTCACTAACTTCACACACCATCAGGCTTCCAAGCAGCTCTCAAGGAAACTCAGTTTTCACACGCTAGGCTTAGTGCCCTTTGAGTGCATTATCTAGGAATGAACCTGGTAGAGCATCCCACACAAACGAATGCTCCACATGCGGGTTTCACATGCCACCAACTCCACATTCTCAGGCAACTTCAGCGCCACAGCCGTTTTCAGATAGCCCTCAATGCAAAGGCTCTAGACACAAATATTGGTGTGAGAGCTAATTCAATCAAGGAAACACTGCATGTTTGTGAAGGGCATATTGAAGAAGGATCAGCCGAGTGGTTCTTGTGGGAGAACAACTCCATTTGGCTCACTAACTTCACACAGCCATCAGGCTTCCAAGCAGCTCTCAAGGAAACTCAGTTTTCACACTCTATGCTTAGTGCCCTTTGAGTGCATTATCTATGAATGAACCTGGTAGAGCATCCCACACAAACGAATGCTCCACATGCGGGTTTCACATGCCACCAACTCCACATTCACAGGCAACTTCAGCGCCACAGCCGTTTTCAGATAGCCCTCAATGCAAAGGCTCTAGACGCAAATATTGGTGTGAGAGCTAATTCAATCAAGGAAACACTGCATGTTGGTGAAGGGCATATTGAAGAAGGATCAGCAGAGTGGTTCTTGTGGGAGAACAACTCCATTTGGCTCACTAACTTCCACACACCATCAGGCTTCCAAGCAGCTCTCAAGGAAACTCAGTTTTCACACTCTATGCTTAGTGCCCTTTGAGTGCATTATCTATGAATGAACCTGGTAGAGCATTACACACAAACGAATGCTCCACATGCCGGTTTCACATGCCACCAACTCCACATTGACAGGCAACTTCAGCGCCACAGCCGTTTTCAGATAGCCCTCAATGCAAAGGCTCTAGACGCAAATATTGGTGTGAGAGCTAATTCAATCAAGGAAACACTGCATGTTTGTGAAGGGCATATTGAAGAAGGATCAGCCGAGTGGTTCTTGTGGGAGAACAACTCCATTTGGCTCACTAACTTCACACACCATCCGGCTTCCAAGCAGCTCTCAAGGAAACTCAGTTTTCACACTCTATGCTTAGTGCCCTTTGAGTGCATTATCTAGGGATGAACCTGGTAGAGCATCCCACACAAACGAATGCTCCACATGCGGGTTTCACATGCCACCAACTCCACATTCACAGGCAACTTCAGCGCCACAGCCGTTTTCAGATAGCCCTCAATGCAAAGGCTCTAGGCACAATATTGGTGTGAGAGCTAATTCAATCAAGGAAACACCGCATGTTGTTGAAGGGCATATTGAAGAAGGATCAGCCGAGTGGTCTTGTGGGAGAACAACTCCATTTGGCTCACTAACTTCACACATCATCAGGCTTCCAAGCAGCTCTCAAGGAAACTCAGTTTTCACAGTCTATACTTAGTGCACTTTGAGTGCATTATCTAGGAATGAACCTGGTAGAGCATCCCACACAAACGAATGCTCCACATGCGGGTTTCACATGCCACCAACTCCACATTCACAGGCAACTTCAGCGCCACAGCCGTTTTCAGATAGCCCTCAATGTAAAGGCTCTAGACGCAAATATTGGTGTGAGAGCTAATTCAATCAAGGAAACACTGCATGTTGGTGAAGGGCATATTGAAGAAGGATCAGCCGAGTGGTTCTTGTGGGAGAACAACTCCATTTGGCTCACTAACTTCACACACCATCAGGCTTCAAGCAGCTCTCAAGGAAACTCAGTTTTCACACGCTAGGCTTAGTGCCCTTTGAGTGCATTATCTAGGAATGAACCTGGTAGAGCATCCCACACAAACGAATGCTCCACATGCGGGTTTCACATGCCACCAACTCCACATTCTCAGGCAACTTCAGCGCCACAGCCGTTTTCAGATAGCCCTCAATGCAAAGGCTCTAGACACAAATATTGGTGTGAGAGCTAATTCAATCAAGGAAACACTGCATGTTTGTGAAGGGCATATTGAAGAAGGATCAGCCGAGTGGTTCTTGTGGGAGAACAACTCCATTTGGCTCACTAACTTCACACACCATCAGGCTTCCAAGCAGCTCTCAAGGAAACTCAGTTTTCACACTCTATGCTTAGTGCCCTTTGAGTGCATTATCTATGAATGAACCTGGTAGAGCATCCCACACAAACGAATGCTCCACATGCGGGTTTCACATGCCACCAACTCCACATTCACAGGCAACTTCAGCGCCACAGCCGTTTTCAGATAGCCCTCAATGCAAAGGCTCTAGACGCAAATATTGGTGTGAGAGCTAATTCAATCAAGGAAACACTGCATGTTGGTGAAGGGCATATTGAAGAAGGATCAGCAGAGTGGTTCTTGTGGGAGAACAACTCCATTTGGCTCACTAACTTCACACACCATCAGGCTTCCAAGCAGCTCTCAAGGAAACTCAGTTTTCACACTCTATGCTTAGTGCCCTTTGAGTGCATTATCTATGAATGAACCTGTAGAGCATTACACACAAACGAATGCTCCACATGCCGGTTTCACATGCCACCAACTCCACATTGACAGGCAACTCAGCGCCACAGCCGTTTTCAGATAGCCCTCAATGCAAAGGCTCTAGACGCAAATATTGGTGTGAGAGCTAATTCAATCAAGGAAACACTGCATGTTTGTGAAGGGCATATTGAAGAAGGATCAGCCGAGTGGTTCTTGTGGAGAACAACTCCATTTGGCTCACTAACTTCACACACCATCCGGCTTCCAAGCAGCTCTCAAGGAAACTCAGTTTTCACACTCTATGCTTAGTGCCCTTTGAGTGCATTATCTAGGGATGAACCTGGTAGAGCATCCCACACAAACGAATGCTCCACATGCGGGTTTCACATGCCACCAACTCCACATTCACAGGCAACTTCAAGCGCCACAGCCGTTTTCAGATAGCCCTCAATGCAAAGGCTCTAGGCACAAATATTGGTGTGAGAGCTAATTCAATCAAGGAAACACCGCATGTTGTTGAAGGGCATATTGAAGAAGGATCAGCCGAGTGGTTCTTGTGGGAGAACAACATCACATTTGGCTCACTAACTCTCACACATCATCAGGCTTCCAAGCAGCTCTCAAGGAAAACTCAGTTTTCACAGTCTATACTTAGTGCACTTTGAGTGCATTATCTAGGAATGACCTGGTAGAGCATCCCACTACAAACGAATGCTCCACATGCGGGTTTCACATGCCTACCAACTCCACACTTCACAAGGCAACTTCAGCGCCACAGCCGTTTTCAGATAGCCCTCAATGTAAAGGCTCTAGACGCAAATATTGGTGTGAGAGCTAATTCCAATCAAGGAAACACTGCATGTTGTGATGAAGGGCATATTGAAGAAGGATCAGCCGAGTGGGTTCTTGTGGGGAGAACAACTCCATTTGTGCTCACTAACTTCACACACATCAGGCTTCCAAGCAGCTCTCAAGGAAACTCAGTTTTCACACGCTAGGCTTAGTGCCCTTTGAGTGCATTATCTAGGAATGAACCTGGTAGAGCATCCCACACAAAACGAATGCTCCACATGCGGGTTTCACATGCCACCAACTCCACATTCTCAGGCAACTTCAGCGCCACAGCCGTTTTCAGATAGCCCTCAATGCAAAGGCTCTAGACACAAATATTGGTGTGAGAGCTAATTCAATCAAGGAAACACTGCATGTTTGTGAAGGGCATATTGAAGAAGGATCAGCCGAGTGGTTCTTGTGGGAGAACAACTCCATTTGGCTCACTAACTTCACACACCATCAGGCTTCCAAGCAGCTCTCAAGGAAACTCAGTTTTCACACTCTATGCTTAGTGCCCTTTGAGTGCATTATCTATGAATGAACCTGGTAGAGCATCCCACACAAACGAATGCTCCACATGCGGGTTTCACATGCACCAACTCCACATTCACAGGCAACTTCAGCGCCACAGCCGTTTTCAGATAGCCCTCAATGCAAAGGCTCTAGACGCAAATATTGGTGTGAGAGCTAATTCAATCAAGGAAACACTGCATGTTGGTGAAGGGCATATTGAAGAAGGATCAGCCGAGTGGTTCTTGTGGGAGAACAACTCCATTTGGCTCTCTTACTTCACACACCATCAGGCTTCAAGCAGCTCTCAAGGAAACTCAGTTTTCACACTATATGCTTAGTGCCTTTTGAGTACCTAGGACTGAATGAAGGTTGGTGAGCATCCCACACAAACGAATGCTCCACATGCGGGTTTCACATGCCACCAACTCCACATTCACAGGCAACTTCAGGCCGTTTTCAGATAGCCCTCAATGCAAAGGCTCTAGACGCAAATATTGGTGTGAGAGCTAATTCAATCAAGGAAACACCGCATGTTGGTGAAGGGCATAGTGAAGAAGGATCAGCCGAATGGTTCTTGTGGGAGAACAACTCCATTTGGCTCACTAACTTCACACACCATCAGGCTTCCAAGCAGCTCTCAAGGAAACTCAGTTTTCACACTCTATGCTTAGTGCCCTTTGAGTGCATTATCTAGGAATGAACCTGGTAGAGCATCCCACACAAACGAATGCTCCACATGCGGGTTTCACATGCCACCAACTCCACATTCTCAGGCAACTTCAGCGCCACAGCCGTTTTCAGATAGCCCTCAATGCAAAGGCTCTAGACGCAAATATTGGTGTGAGAGCTAATTCAATCAAGGAAACACCGCATGTTGGTGAAGGGCATAGTGAAGAAGGATCAGCCGAATGGTTCTTGTGGGAGAACAACTCCATTTGGCTCACTAACTTCACACACCATCAGGCTTCCAAGCAGCTCTCAAGAAAACTCAGTTTTCGCACTCTATGCTTAGTGCCCTTTGAGTGCCTAGGACTGAAATGAAGCTGGTAGAGCATCCCACACAAACGAATGCTCCACATGCGGGTTTCACATGCCACCAACTCCACATTCTCAGGCAACTTCAGCGCCACAGCCGTTTTCAGATAGCCCTCAATGCAAAGGCTCTAGACGCAAATATTGGTGTGAGAGCTAATTCAATCAAGGAAACACTGCATGTTGGAGAAGGGCATATTGAAGAAGGATCAGCCGAGTGGTTCTTGTGGGAGAACAACTCCATTTGGCTCACTAACTTCACACACCATCCGGCTTCCAAGCAGCTCCCAAGGAAACTCAGTTTTCACACTCTATGCTTAGTGCCCTTTGAGTGCATTATGTAGGGATGAACCTGGTAGAGCATCCCACACAAACGAATGCTCCACATGCGGGTTTCACATGCCACCAACTCCACATTCTCAGGCAACTTCAGCGCCACAGCCGTTTTCAGATAGCCCTCAATGCAAAGGCTCTAGACACAAATATTGGTGTGAGAGCTAATTCAATCAAGGAAACACCGCATGTTGTTGAAGGGCATATTGAAGAAGGATCAGCCGAGTGGTTCTTGTGGGAGAACAACTCCATTTGGCTCACTAACTTCACACACCATCAGGCTTCCAAGCAGCTCTCAAGGAAACTAAGTTTTCACACTCTATACTTAGTGCCCTTTGAGTGCATTATCTAGGAATGAACCTGGTAGAGCATCCCACACAAACGAATGCTCCACATGCGGGTTTCACATGCCACCAACTCCACATTCTCAGGCAACTTCAGCGCCACACCCGTTTTCAGATAGCCCTCAATGCAAAGGCTCTAGAGGCAAATATTGGTGTGAGAGCTAATTCAATCAAGGAAACACCGCATGTTGGTGAAGGGCATATTGAAGAAGGATCAGCCGAGTGGTTCTTGTGGGAGAACAACTCCATTTGGCTCACTAACTTCACACACCATCAGGCTTCCAAGCAGCTCTCAAGGAAACTCAGTTTTCACACTCTATGCTTAGTGCCCTTTGAGTGCATTATCTAGGAATGAACCTGGTAGAGCATCCCACACAAACGAATGCTCCACATGCGGGTTTCACATGCCACCAACTCCACATTCTCAGGCAACTTCAGCGCCACAGCCGTTTTCAGATAGCCCTCAATGCAAAGGCTCTAGACGCAAATATTGGTGTGAGAGCTAATTCAATCAAGGAAACACTGCATGTTGGTGAAGGGCATATTGAAGAAGGATCAGCCGAGTGGTTCTTGTGGGAGAACAACTCCATTTGGCTCACTAACTTCACACACCATCAGGCTTCCAAGCAGCTCTCAAGGAAACTCAGTTTTCACACTCTATGCTTAGTGCCCTTTGAGTGCATTATCTAGGAATGAACCTGGTAGAGCATCTCACACAAACGAATGCTCCACATGCGGGTTTCACATGCCACCAACTCCACATTCTCAGGCAACGTCAGAGCCACAGCCGTTTTCAGATAGTCCACAATTCAAAGGCTCTAGATGCAAATATTGGTGTGAGAGCTAATTCAATCAAGGAAACACTGCATGTTGGTGAAGGGCATATTGAAGAAGGATCAGCCGACTGGTTCTTGTGGGAGAACAACTCCATTTGGCTCACTAACTTCACACACCATCAGGCTTCCAAGCAGCTCTCAAGGAAACTCAGTTTTCACACTCTAGCTTAGTGCCCTTTGAGTGCATTATCTAGGAATGTACCTGGTAGAGCATCCCACACAAACGAATGCTCCACATGCGGGTTTCACATGCCACCAACTCCACATTCACAGGCAACTTCAGCGCCACAGCCGTTTTCAGATAGCCCTCAATGCAAAGGCTCTAGACGCAAATATTGGTGTGAGAGCTAATTCAATCAAGGAAACACTGCATGTTGGTGAAGGGCATATTGAAGAAGGATCAGCCGAGTGGTTCTTGTGGGAGAACAACTCCATTTGGCTCACTAACTTCACACACCATCAGGCTTCCAAGCAGCTCTCAAGGAAACTCAGTTTTCACACTCTATGCTTAGTGCCCTTTGAGTGCATTATCTAGGAATGAACCTGGTAGAGCATCTCACACAAACGAATGCTCCACATGCGGGTTTCACATGCCACCAACTCCACATTCTCAGGCAACGTCAGAGCCACAGCCGTTTTCAGATAGTCCACAATTCAAAGGCTCTAGATGCAAATATTGGTGTGAGAGCTAATTCAATCAAGGAAACACTGCATGTTGGTGAAGGGCATATTGAAGAAGGATCAGCCGAGTGGTTCTTGTGGGAGAACAACTCCATTTGGCTCACTAACTTCACACACCATCAGACTTCCAAGCAGCTCTCAAGGAAACTCAGTTTTCACACTCTAGCTTAGTGCCCTTTGAGTGCATTATCTAGGAATGTACCTGGTAGAGCATCCCACACAAACGAATGCTCCACATGCGGGTTTCACATGCCACCAACTCCACATTCACAGGCAACTTCAGCGCCACAGCCGTTTTCAGATAGCCCTCAATGCAAAGGCTCTAGACGCAAATATTGGTGTGAGAGCTAATTCAATCAAGGAAACACTGCATGTTGGTGAAGGGCATATTGAAGAAGGATCAGCCGACTGGTTCTTGTGGGAGAACAACTCCATTTGGCTCACTAACTTCACACACCATCAGGCTTCCAAGCAGCTCTCAAGGAAACTCAGTTTTCACACTCTATGCTTAGTGCCCTTTGAGTGCATTATCTAGGAATGAACCTGGTAGAGCATCCCACACAAACGAATGCTCCACATGCGGGTTTCACATGCCACCAACTCCACATTCACAGGCAACTTCAGCGCCACAGCCGTTTTCAGATAGCCCACAATGCAAAGGCTCTAGACGCAAATATTGGTGTGAGAGCTAATTCAATCAAGGAAACACTGCATATTGGTGAAGGGCATATTGAAGAAGGATCAGCCGAGTGGTTCTTGTGGGAGAACAACTCCATTTGGCTCACTAACTTCACACACCATCAGGCTTCCAAGCAGCTCTCAAGGAAACTCAGTTTTCACACTCTATGCTTAGTGCCCTTTGAGTGCATTATCTAGGAATGAACCTGGTAGAGCATCCCACACAAACGAATGCTCCACATGCGGGTTTCACATGCCACCAACTCCACATTCTCAGGCAACTTCAGCGCCACAGCCGTTTTCAGATAGCCCTCAATGCAAAGGCTCTAGACGCAAATATTGGTGTGAGAGCTAATTCAATCAAGGAAACACCGCATGTTGGTGAAGGGCATAGTGAAGAAGGATCAGCCGAATTGTTCTTGTGGGAGAACAACTCCATTTGGCTCACTAACTTCACACACCATCAGGCTTCCAAGCAGCTCTCAAGAAAACTCAGTTTTCACACTCTATGCTTAGTGCCCTTTGAGTGCCTAGGACTGAAATGAAGCTGGTAGAGCATCCCACACAAACGAATGCTCCACATGCGGGTTTCACATGCCACCAACTCCACATTCTCAGGCAACTTCAGCGCCACAGCCGTTTTCAGATAGCCCTCAATGCAAAGGCTCTAGACGCAAATATTGGTGTGAGAGCTAATTCAATCAAGGAAACACTGCATGTTGTTGAAGGGCATATTGAAGAAGGATCAGCCGAGTGGTTCTTGTGGGAGAACAACTCCATTTGGCTCACTAACTTCACACACCATCAGGCTTCCAAGCAGCTCTCAAGGAAACTCAGTTTTCACACTCTATGCTTAGTGCCCTTTGAGTGCATTATCTAGGAATGAACCTGGTAGAGCATCTCACACAAACGAATGCTCCACATGCGGGTTTCACATGCCACCAACTCCACATTCTCAGGCAACGTCAGAGCCACAGCCGTTTTCAGATAGTCCACAATTCAAAGGCTCTAGATGCAAATATTGGTGTGAGAGCTAATTCAATCAAGGAAACACTGCATGTTGGTGAAGGGCATATTGAAGAAGGATCAGCCGAGTGGTTCTTGTGGGAGAACAACTCCATTTGGCTCACTAACTTCACACACCATCAGGCTTCCAAGCAGCTCTCAAGGAAACTCAGTTTTCACACTCTAGCTTAGTGCCCTTTGAGTGCATTATCTAGGAATGTACCTGGTAGAGCATCCCACACAAACGAATGCTCCACATGCGGGTTTCACATGCCACCAACTCCACATTCACAGGCAACTTCAGCGCCACAGCCGTTTTCAGATAGCCCTCAATGCAAAGGCTCTAGACGCAAATATTGGTGTGAGAGCTAATTCAATCAAGGAAACACTGCATGTTGGTGAAGGGCATATTGAAGAAGGATCAGCCGAGTGGTTCTTGTGGGAGAACAACTCCATTTGGCTCACTAACTTCACACACCATCAGGCTTCCAAGCAGCTCTCAAGGAAACTCAGTTTTCACACTCTATGCTTAGTGCCCTTTGAGTGCATTATCTAGGAATGAACCTGGTAGAGCATCCCACACAAACGAATGCTCCACATGCGGGTTTCACATGCCACCAACTCCACATTGACAGGCAACTTCAGCGCCACAGCCGTTTTCAGATAGCCCACAATGCAAAGGCTCTAGACGCAAATATTGGTGTGAGAGCTAATTCAATCAAGGAAACACTGCATATTGGTGAAGGGCATATTGAAGAAGGATCAGCCGAGTGGTTCTTGTGGGAGAACAACTCCATTTGGCTCACTAACTTCACACACCATCAGGCTTCCAAGCAGCTCTCAAGGAAACTCAGTTTTCACACTCTATGCTTAGTGCCCTTTGAGTGCATTATCTAGGAATGAACCTGGTAGAGCATCCCACACAAACGAATGCTCCACATGCGGGTTTCACATGCCACCAACTCCACATTCTCAGGCAACTTCAGCGCCACAGCCGTTTTCAGATAGCCCTCAATGCAAAGGCTCTAGACGCAAATATTGGTGTGAGAGCTAATTCAATCAAGGAAACACCGCATGTTGGTGAAGGGCATAGTGAAGAAGGATCAGCCGAATTGTTCTTGTGGGAGAACAACTCCATTTGGCTCACTAACTTCACACACCATCAGGCTTCCAAGCAGCTCTCAAGAAAACTCAGTTTTCACACTCTATGCTTAGTGCCCTTTGAGTGCCTAGGACTGAAATGAAGCTGGTAGAGCATCCCACACAAACGAATGCTCCACATGCGGGTTTCACATGCCACCAACTCCACATTCACAGGCAACTTCAGCGCCACAGCCCTTTTCAGATAGCCCACAATGCAAAGGCTCTAGACACAAATATTGGTGTGAGAGCTAATTCAATCAAGGAAACACTGCATGTTGGTGAAGGGCATATTGAAGAAGGATCAGCCGAGTGGTTCTTGTGGGAGAACAACTCCATTTGGCTCACTAACTTCACACACCATCAGGCTTCCAAGCAGCTCTCAAGGAAACTCAGTTTTCACACTCTATGCTTAGTGCCCTTTGAGTGCATTATCTGGGAATGAACCTGGTAGAGCATCCCACACAAACGAATGCTCCACATGCGGGTTTCACATGCCATCAACTCCACATTCTCAGGCAACTTCAGCGCCACAGCCGTTTTCAGATAGCCCTCAATGCAAAGGCTCTAGACGCAAATATTGGTGTGAGAGCTAATTCAATCAAGGAAACACTGCATGTTGGTGAAGGGCATATTGAAGAAGGATCAGCCGAGTGGTTCTTGTGGGAGAACAACTCCATTTGGCTCACTAACTTCACACACCATCAGGCTTCCAAGCAGCTCTCAAGGAAACTCAGTTTTCACACTCTATGCTTAGTGCCCTTTGAATGCATTATCTAGGAATGAACCTGGTAGAGCATCCCACACAAACAAATGCTCCACATGCGGGTTTCACATGCCACCAACTCCACATTCACAGGCAACTTCAGCGCCACAGCCGTATTCAGATAGCCCTCAATGCAAAGGCTCTAGACACAAATATTGGTGTGAGAGCTAATTCAATCAAGGAAACACCGCATGTTGGTGAAGGGCATATTGAAGAAGGATCAGCCGAATGGTTCTTGTGGGAGAACAACTCCATTTGGCTCACTAACTTCACACACCATCAGGCTTCCAAGCAGCTCTCAAGGAAACTCAGTTTTCACACTCTATGCTTAGTGCCCTTTGAGTGCATTATCTAGGAATGAACCTGGTAGAGCATCCCACACAAACGAATGCTCCACATGCGGGTTTCACATGCCACCAACTCCACATTCTCAGGCAACTTCAGCGCCACAGCCGTTTTCAGATAGCCCTCAATGCAAAGGCTCTAGACGCAAATATTGGTGTGAGAGCTAATTCAATCAAGGAAACACTGCATGTTGGTGAAGGGCATATTGAAGAAGGATCAGCCGAGTGGTTCTTGTGGGAGAACAACTCCATTTGGCTCACTAACTTCACACACCATCAGGCTTCCAAGCAGCTCTCAAGGAAACTCAGTTTTCACACTCTATGCTTAGTGCCCTTTGAGTGCATTATCTAGGAATGAACCTGGTAGAGCATCCCACACAAACGAATGCTCCACATGCGGGTTTCACATGCCACCAACTCCACATTCTCAGGCAACTTCAGCGCCACACCCGTTTTCAGATAGCCCTCAATGCAAAGGCTCTAGACGCAAATATTGGTGTGAGAGCTAATTCAATCAAGGAAACACTGCATGTTGGTGAAGGGCATATTGAAGAAGGATCAGCCGAGTGGTTCTTGTGGGAGAACAACTCCATTTGGCTCACTAACTTCACACACCATCAGGCTTCCAAGCAGCTCTCAAGGAAACTCAGTTTTCACACTCTATGCTTAGTGCCCTTTGAGTGCATTATCTAGGGATGAACCTGGTAGAGCATCCCACACAAACGAATGCTCCACATGCGGGTTTCACATGCCACCAACTCCACATTGACAGGCAACTTCAGCGCCACAGCCGTTTTCAGATAGCCCTCAATGCAAAGGCTCTAGACGCAAATATTGGTGTGAGAGCTAATTCAATCAAGGAAACACTGCATGTTGGTGAAGGGCATATTGAAGAAGGATCAGCCGAGTGGTTCTTGTGGGAGAACAACTCCATTTGGCTCACTAACTTCACACACCATCCGGCTTCCAAGCAGCTCTCAAGGAAACTCAGTTTTCACACGCTAGGCTTAGTGCCCTTTGAGTGCATTATCTAGGAATGAACCTGGTAGAGCATCCCACACAAACGAATGCTCCACATGCGGGTTTCACATGCCACCAACTCCACATTCTCAGGCAACTTCAGCGCCACAGCCGTTTTCAGATAGCCCTCAATGCAAAGGCTCTAGACGCAAATATTGGTGTGAGAGCTAATTCAATCAAGGAAACACCGCATGTTGTTGAAGGGCATATTGAAGAAGGATCAGCCGAGTGGTTCTTGTGGGAGAACAACTCCATTTGGCTCACTAACTTCACACACCATCAGGCTTCCAAGCAGCTCTCAAGGAAACTCAGTTTTCACACTCTATACTTAGTGCCCTTTGAGTGCATTATCTAGGAATGAACCTGGTAGAGCATCCCACACAAACGAATGCTCCACATGCGGGTTTCACATGCCACCAACTCCACATTCTCAGGCAACTTCAGCGCCACAGCCGTTTTCAGATAGCCCTCAATGCAAAGGCTCTAGACGCAAATATTGGTGTGAGAGCTAATTCAATCAAGAAAACACTGCATGTTGGTGAAGGGCATATTGAAGAAGGATCAGCCGAGTGGTTCTTGTGGGAGAACAACTCCATTTGGCTCACTAACTTCACACACCATCAGGCTTCCAAGCAGCTCTCAAGGAAACTCAGTTTTCACAGTCTATACTTAGTGCCCTTTGAGTGCATTATCTAGGAATGAACCTGGTAGAGCATCCCACACAAACGAATGCTCCACATGCGGGTTTCACATGCCACCAACTCCACATTCTCAGGCAACTTCAGCGCCACACCCGTTTTCAGATAGCCCTCAATGCAAAGGCTCTAGAGGCAAATATTGGTGTGAGAGCTAATTCAATCAAGGAAACACCGCATGTTGGTGAAGGGCATATTGAAGAAGGATCAGCCGAGTGGTTCTTGTGGGAGAACAACTCCATTTGGCTCACTAACTTCACACACCATCAGGCTTCCAAGCAGCTCTCAAGGAAACTCAGTTTTCACACTCTATGCTTAGTGCCCTTTGAGTGCATTATCTAGGAATGAACCTGGTAGAGCATCCCACACAAACGAATGCTCCACATGCGGGTTTCACATGCCACCAACTCCACATTCTCAGGCAACTTCAGCGCCACAGCCGTTTTCAGATAGCCCTCAATGCAAAGGCTCTAGACGCAAATATTGGTGTGAGAGCTAATTCAATCAAGGAAACACTGCATGTTGGTGAAGGGCATATTGAAGAAGGATCAGCCGAGTGGTTCTTGTGGGAGAACAACTCCATTTGGCTCACTAACTTCACACACCATCAGGCTTCCAAGCAGCTCTCAAGGAAACTCAGTTTTCACACTCTATGCTTAGTGCCCTTTGAGTGCATTATCTAGGAATGAACCTGGTAGAGCATCCCACACAAACGAATGCTCCACATGCGGGTTTCACATGCCACCAACTCCACATTCTCAGGCAACTTCAGCGCCACAGCCGTTTTCAGATAGCCCTCAATGCAAAGGCTCTAGACGCAAATATTGGTGTGAGAGCTAATTCAATCAAGGAAACACTGCATGTTGGTGAAGGGCATATTGAAGAAGGATCAGCCGAGTGGTTCTTGTGGGAGAACAACTCCATTTGGCTCACTAACTTCACACACCATCAGGCTTCCAAGCAGCTCTCAAGGAAACTCAGTTTTCACACTCTATGCTTAGTGCCCTTTGAGTGCATTATCTAGGAATGAACCTGGTAGAGCATCCCACACAAACGAATGCTCCACATGCGGGTTTCACATGCCACCAACTCCACATTCTCAGGCAACTTCAGCGCCACAGCCGTTTTCAGATAGCCCTCAATGCAAAGGCTCTAGACGCAAATATTGGTGTGAGAGCTAATTCAATCAAGGAAACACTGCATGTTGGTGAAGGGCATATTGAAGAAGGATCAGCCGAGTGGTTCTTGTGGGAGAACAACTCCATTTGGCTCACTAACTTCACACACCATCAGGCTTCCAAGCAGCTCTCAAGGAAACTCAGTTTTCACACTCTATGCTTAGTGCCCTTTGAGTGCATTATCTAGGAATGAACCTGGTAGAGCATCCCACACAAACGAATGCTCCACATGCGGGTTTCACATGCCACCAACTCCACATTCTCAGGCAACTTCAGCGCCACACCCGTTTTCAGATAGCCCTCAATGCAAAGGCTCTAGACGCAAATATTGGTGTGAGAGCTAATTCAATCAAGGAAACACTGCATGTTGGTGAAGGGCATATTGAAGAAGGATCAGCCGAGTGGTTCTTGTGGGAGAACAACTCCATTTGGCTCACTAACTTCACACACCATCAGGCTTCCAAGCAGCTCTCAAGGAAACTCAGTTTTCACACTCTATGCTTAGTGCCCTTTGAGTGCATTATCTAGGAATGAACCTGGTAGAGCATCCCACACAAACGAATGCTCCACATGCGGGTTTCACATGCCACCAACTCCACATTGACAGGCAACTTCAGCGCCACAACCGTTTTCAGATAGCCCTCAATGCAAAGGCTCTAGACGCAAATATTGGTGTGAGAGCTAATTCAATCAAGGAAACACTGCATGTTGGTGAAGGGCATATTGAAGAAGGATCAGCCGAGTGGTTCTTGTGGGAGAACAACTCCATTTGGCTCACTAACTTCACACACCATCCGGCTTCCAAGCAGCTCTCAAGGAAACTCAGTTTTCACACGCTAGGCTTAGTGCCCTTTGAGTGCATTATCTAGGAATGAACCTGGTAGAGCATCCCACACAAACGAATGCTCCACATGCGGGTTTCACATGCCACCAACTCCACATTCTCAGGCAACTTCAGCGCCACAGCCGTTTTCAGATAGCCCTCAATGCAAAGGCTCTAGACACAAATATTGGTGTGAGAGCTAATTCAATCAAGGAAACACTGCATGTTTGTGAAGGGCATATTGAAGAAGGATCAGCCGAGTGGTTCTTGTGGGAGAACAACTCCATTTGGCTCACTAACTTCACACACCATCAGGCTTCCAAGCAGCTCTCAAGGAAACTCAGTTTTCACACTCTATGCTTAGTGCCCTTTGAGTGCATTATCTAGGAATGAACCTGGTAGAGCATCCCACACAAACGAATGCTCCACATGCGGGTTTCACATGCCACCAACTCCACATTCTCAGGCAACTTCAGCGCCACAGCCGTTTTCAGATAGCCCTCAATGCAAAGGCTCTAGACGCAAATATTGGTGTGAGAGCTAATTCAATCAAGGAAACACTGCATGTTGGTGAAGGGCATATTGAAGAAGGATCAGCCGAGTGGTTCTTGTGGGAGAACAACTCCATTTGGCTCTCTAACTTCACACACCATCAGGCTTCCAAGCAGCTCTCAAGGAAACTCAGTTTTCACACTCTATGCTTAGTGCCTTTTGAGTACGTAGGACTGAAATGAAGGTTGGTGAGCATCCCACACAAACGAATGCTCCACATGCGGGTTTCACATGCCACCAACTCCACATTCACAGGCAACTTCAGCGCCACAGCCGTTTTCAGATAGCCCTCAATGCAAAGGCTCTAGACGCAAATATTTGTGTGAGAGGTAATTCAATCAAGGAAACACTGCATGTTTGTGAAGGGCATATTGAAGAAGGATCAGCCAAGTGGTTCTTGAGGGAGAACAACTCCATTTGGCTCACTAACTTCACACACCATCAGGCTTCCAAGCAGCTCTCAAGGAAACTCAGTTTTCACACTCTATGCTTAGTGCCCTTTGAGTGCATTATCTAGGAATGAACCTGGTAGAGCATCCCACACAAACAAATGCTCCACATGCGGGTTTCACATGCCACCAACTCCACATTCACAGGCAACTTCAGCGCCACAGCCGTTTTCAGATAGCCCTCAATGCAAAGGCTCTAGACGCAAATACTGGTGTGAGAGCTAATTCAATCAAGGAAACACTGCATGTTGGTGAAGGGCATATTGAAGAAGGATCAGCCGACTGGTTCTTGTGGGAGAACAACTCCATTTGGCTCACTAACTTCACACACCATCAGACTTCCAAGCAGCTCTCAAGGAATCTCAGTTTTCACACTCTATGCTTAGTGCCCTTTGAGTGCATTATCTAGGAATGAACCTGGTAGAGCATCCCACACAAACGAATGCTCCACATGCGGGTTTCACATGCCACCAACTCCACATTCTCAGGCAACTTCAGCGCCACAGCCGTTTTCAGATAGCCCTCAATGCAAAGGCTCTAGACGCAAATATTGGTGTGAGAGCTAATTCAATCAAGGAAACACTGCATGTTGGTGAAGGGCATATTGAAGAAGGATCAGCCGAGTGGTTCTTGTGGGAGAACAACTCCATTTGGCTCACTAACTTCACACACCATCAGGCTTCCAAGCAGCTCTCAAGGAAACTCAGTTTTCACACTCTATGCTTAGTGCCCTTTGAGTGCATTATCTAGGAATGAACCTGGTAGAGCATCCCACACAAACGAATGCTCCACATGCGGGTTTCACATGCCACCAACTCCACATTCTCAGGCAACTTCAGCGCCACACCCGTTTTCAGATAGCCCTCAATGCAAAGGCTCTAGACGCAAATATTGGTGTGAGAGGTAATTCAATCAAGGAAACACTGCATGTTGGTGAAGGGCATATTGAAGAAGGATCAGCCGAGTGGTTCTTGTGGGAGAACAACTCCATTTGGCTCACTAACTTCACACACCATCAGGCTTCCAAGCAGCTCTCAAGGAAACTCAGTTTTCACACTCTATGCTTAGTGCCCTTTGAGTGCATTATCTAGGAATGAAACTGGTAGAGCATCCCACACAAACGAATGCTCCACATGCGGGTTTCACATGCCACCAACTCCACATTGACAGGCAACTTCAGCGCCACAGCCGTTTTCAGATAGCCCTCAATGCAAAGGCTCTAGACGCAAATATTGGTGTGAGAGCTAATTCAATCAAGGAAACACTGCATGTTGGTGAAGGGCATATTGAAGAAGGATCAGCCGAGTGGTTCTTGTGGGAGAACAACTCCATTTGGCTCACTAACTTCACACACCATCAGGCTTCCAAGCAGCTCTCAAGGAAACTCAGTTTTCACAGTCTATACTTAGTGCCCTTTGAGTGCATTATCTAGGAATGAACCTGGTAGAGCATCCCACACAAACGAATGCTCCACATGTGGGTTTCACATGCCACCAACTCCACATTCACAGGCAACTTCAGCGCCACAGCCGTTTTCAGATAGCCTTCAATGTAAAGGCTCTAGACGCAAATATTGGTGTGAGAGCTAATTCAATCAAGGAAACACTGCATGTTGGTGAAGGGCATATTGAAGAAGGATCAGCCGAGTGGTTCTTGTGGGAGAACAACTCCATTTGGCTCACTAACTTCACACACCATCAGGCTTCCAAGCAGCTCTCAAGGAAACTCAGTTTTCACAGTCTATACTTAGTGCCCTTTGAGTGCATTATCTAGGAATGAACCTGGTAGAGCATCCCACACAAACGAATGCTCCACATGTGGTTTTCACATGCCACCAACTCCACATTCACAGGCAACTTCAGCGCCACAGCCGTTTTCAGATAGCCTTCAATGTAAAGGCTCTAGACGCAAATATTGGTGTGAGAGCTAATTCAATCAAGGAAACACTGCATGTTGGTGAAGGGCATATTGAAGAAGGATCAGCCGAGTGGTTCTTGTGGGAGAACAACTCCATTTGGCTCACTAACTTCACACACCATCAGGCTTCCAAGCAGCTCTCAAGGAAACTCAGTTTTCACACGCTAGGCTTAGTGCCCTTTGAGTGCATTATCTAGGAATGAACCTGGTAGAGCATCCCACACAAACGAATGCTCCACATGCGGGTTTCACATGCCACCAACTCCACATTCTCAGGCACCTTCAGCGCCACAGCCGTTTTCAGATAGCCCTCAATGCAAAGGCTCTAGACACAAATATTGGTGTGAGAGCTAATTCAATCAAGGAAACACTGCATGTTTGTGAAGGGCATATTGAAGAAGGATCAGCCGAGTGGTTCTTGTGGGAGAACAACTCCATTTGGCTCACTAACTTCACACACCATCAGGCTTCCAAGCAGCTCTCAAGGAAACTCAGTTTTCACACTCTATGCTTAGTGCCCTTTGAGTGCATTATCTAGGAATGAACCTGGTAGAGCATCCCACACAAACGAATGCTCCACATGCGGGTTTCACATGCCACCAACTCCACATTCTCAGGCAACTTCAGCGCCACAGCCGTTTTCAGATAGCCCTCAATGCAAAGGCTCTAGACGCAAATATTGGTGTGAGAGCTAATTCAATCAAGGAAACACTGCATGTTGGTGAAGGGCATATTGAAGAAGGATCAGCCGAGTGGTTCTTGTGGGAGAACAACTCCATTTGGCTCTCTAACTTCACACACCATCAGGCTTCCAAGCAGCTCTCAAGGAAACTCAGTTTTCACACTATATGCTTAGTGCCTTTTGAGTACCTAGGACTGAAATGAAGGTTGGTGAGCATCCCACACAAACGAATGCTCCACATGCGGGTTTCACATGCCACCAACTCCACATTCTCAGGCAACTTCAGCGCCACAGCCGTTTTCAGATAGCCCTCAATGCAAAGGCTCTAGACGCAAATATTTGTGTGAGAGGTAATTCAATCAAGGAAACCCTGCATGTTTGTGAAGGGCATATTGAAGAAGGATCAGCCAAGTGGTTCTTCTGGGAGAACAACTCCATTTGGCTCACTAACTTCACACACCATCAGGCTTCCAAGCAGCTCTCAAGGAAACTCAGTTTTCACACTCTATGCTTAGTGCCCTTTGAGTGCATTATCTAGGGATGAACCTGGTAGAGCATCCCACACAAACAAATGCTCCACATGCGGGTTTCACATGCCACCAACTCCACATTCTCAGGCAACTTCAGAGCCACAGCCGTTTTCAGATAGCCCTCAATGCAAAGGCTCTAGACGCAAATACTGGTGTGAGAGCTAATTCAATCAAGGAAACACTGCATGTTTTTGAAGGGCATATTGAAGAAGGATCAGCCGAGTGGTTCTTGTGGGAGAACAACTCCATTTGGCTCACTAACTTCACACACCATCAGGCTTCCAAGCAGCTCTCAAGGAATCTCAGTTTTCACACTCTATGCTTAGTGCCCTTTGAGTGCATTATCTAGGAATGAACCTGGTAGAGCATCCCACACAAACGAATGCTCCACATGCGGGTTTCACATGCCACCAACTCCACATTCTCAGGCAACTTCAGCGCCACAGCCGTTTTCAGATAGCCCTCAATGCAAAGGCTCTAGACGCAAATATTGGTGTGAGAGCTAATTCAATCAAGGAAACACTGCATGTTGGTGAAGGGCATATTGAAGAAGGATCAGCCGAGTGGTTCTTGGGGGAGAACAACTCCATTTGGCTCTCTAACTTCACACACCATCAGGCTTCCAAGCAGCTCTCAAGGAAACTCAGTTTTCACACTATATGCTTAGTGCCTTTTGAGTACCTAGGACTGAAATGAAGGTTGGTAAGCATCCCACACAAACGAATGCTCCACATGCGGGTTTCACATGCCACCAACTCCACATTAACAGGCAACTTCAGCGCCACAGCCGTTTTCAGATAGCCCTCAATGCAAAGGCTCTAGACGCAAATATTGGTGTGAGAGCTAATTCAATCAAGGAAACACCGCATGTTGGTGAAGGGCATATTGAAGAAGGATGAGCCGAGTGGTTCTTGTGGGAGAACAACTCCATTTGGCTCACTAACTTCACACACCATCAGGCTTCCAAGCATCTCTCAAGGAAACTCAGTTTTCACACTCTATGCTTAGTGCCCTTTGAGTGCATTATGTAGGGATGAACCTGGTAGAGCATCCCACACAAACGAATGCTCCACATGCGGGTTTCACATGCCACCAACTCCACATTCTCAGGCAACTTCAGAGCCACAGCCGTTTTCAGATAGCCCTCAATGCAAAGGCTCTAGACACAAATATTGGTGTGAGAGCTAATTGAATCAAGGAAATACCGCATGTTGTTGAAGGGCATATTGAAGAAGGATCAGCCGAGTGGTTCTTGTGGGAGAACAACTCCATTTGGCTCACTAACTTCACACACCATCAGGCTTCCAAGCAGCTCTCAAGGAAACTCAGTTTTCACACTCTATGCTTAGTGCCCTTTGAGTGCCTAGGACTGAAATGAAGCTTGGTGAGCATCCCACACAAACGAATGCTCCACATGCGGGTTTCACATGCCACCAACTCCACATTCTCAGGCAACTTCAGCGCCACAGCCGTTTTCAGATAGCCCTCAATGCAAAGGCTCTAGACGCAAATATTGGTGTGAGAGCTAATTCAATCAAGGAAACACTGCATGTTGGTGAAGGGCATATTGAAGAAGGATCAGCCGACTGGTTCTTGTGGGAGAACAACTCCCTTTGGCTCACTAACTTCACACACCATCAGGCTTCCAAGCAGCTCTCAAGGAATCTCAGTTTTCACACTCTAGCTTAGTGCCCTTTGAGTGCATTATCTAGGAATGAACCTGGTAGAGCATCCCACACAAACGAATGCTCCACATGCGGGTTTCAGATGCCACCAACTCCACATTCACAGGCAACTTCAGCGCCACAGCCGTTTTCAGATAGCCCTCAATGCAAAGGCTCTAGACGCAAATATTGGTGTGAGAGCTAATTCAATCAAGGAAACACTGCATGTTGGTGAAGGGCATATTGAAGAAGGATCAGCCGAGTGGTTCTTGTGGGAGAACAACTCCATTTGGCTCACTAACTTCACACACCATCAGGCTTCCAAGCAGCTCTCAAGGAAACTCAGTTTTCACACTCTATGCTTAGTGCCCTTTGAGTGCATTATCTAGGAATGAACCTGGTAGAGCATCCCACACAAACGAATGCTCCACATGCGGGTTTCACATGCCACCAACTCCACATTCTCAGGCAACTTCAGCGCCACAGCCGTTTTCAGATAGCCCTCAATGCAAAGGCTCTAGACGCAAATATTGGTGTGAGAGCTAATTCAATCAAGGAAACACTGCATGTTGGTGAAGGGCATATTGAAGAAGGATCAGCCGAGTGGTTCTTGTGGGAGAACAACTCCATTTGGCTCACTAACTTCACACACCATCAGGCTTCCAAACAGCTCTCAAGGAAACTCAGTTTTCACACTCTATGCTTAGTGCCCTTTGAGTGCATTATCTAGGAATGAACCTGGTAGAGCATCCCACACAAACGAATGCTCCACATGCGGGTTTCACATGCCACCAACTCCACATTCTCAGGCAACTTCAGAGCCACAGCCGTTTTCAGATAGCCCTCAATGCAAAGGCTCTAGACGCAAATATTGGTGTGAGAGCTAATTCAATCAAGGAAACACTGCATGTTGGTGAAGGGCATATTGAAGAAGGATCAGCCGAGTGGTTCTTGTGGGAGAACAACTCCATTTGGCTCACTAACTTCACACACCATCCGGCTTCCAAGCAGCTCTCAAGGAAACTCAGTTTTCACACTCTATGCTTAGTGCCCTTTGAGTGCATTATCTAGGGATGAACCTGGTAGAGCATCCCACACAAACGAATGCTCCACATGCGGGTTTCACATGCCACCAACTCCACATTCTCAGGCAACTTCAGCGCCACAGCCGTTTTCAGATAGCCCTCAATGCAAAGGCTCTAGACACAAATATTGGTGTGAGAGCTAATTCAATCAAGGAAACACCGCATGTTGGTGAAGGGCATATTGAAGAAGGATCAGCCGAGTGGTTCTTGTGGGAGAACAACTCCATTTGGCTCACTAACTTCACACACCATCAGGCTTCCAAGCAGCTCTCAAGGAAACTCAGTTTTCACAGTCTATACTTAGTGCCCTTTGAGTGCATTACCTAGGAATGAACCTGGTAGAGCATCCCACACAAACGAATGCTCCACATGCGGGTTTCACATGCCACCAACTCCACATTCTCAGGCAACTTCAGCGCCACAGCCGTTTTCAGATAGCCCTCAATGCGAAGGCTCTAGACACAAATATTGGTGTGAGAGCTAATTCAATCAAGGAAACACTGCATGTTTGTGAAGGGCATATTGAAGAAGGATCAGCCGAGTGGTTCTTGTGGGAGAACAACTCCATTTGGCTCACTAACTTCACACACCATCAGGCTTCCAAGCAGCTCTCAAGGAAACTCAGTTTTCACACTCTATGCTTAGTGCCCTTTGAGTGCATTATCTAGGAATGAACCTGGTAGAGCATCCCACACAAACGAATGCTCCACATGCGGGTTTCACATGCCACCAACTCCACATTGACAGGCAACTTCAGCGCCACAGCCGTTTTCAGATAGCCCACAATGCAAAGGCTCTAGACACAAATATTGGTGTGAGAGCTAATTCAATCAAGGAAACACTGCATGTTGGTGAAGGGCATATTGAAGAAGGATCAGCCGAGTGGTTCTTGTGGGAGAACAACTCCATTTGGCTCACTAACTTCACACACCATCAGGCTTCCAAGCAGCTCTCAAGGAAACTCAGTTTTCACACTATATGCTTAGTGCCTTTTGAGTACCTAGGACTGAAATGAAGGTTGGTGAGCATCCCACACAAACGAATGCTCCACATGCGGGTTTCACATGCCAAGAACTTCACATTGACAGGCAACTTCAGCGCCACAGCCGTTTTCAGATAGCCCTCAATGCAAAGGTTCTAGACACAAATATTGGTGTGAGAGCTAATTCAATCAAGGAAACACCGCATGTTGGTGAAGGGCATATTGAAGAAGGATCAGCCGAATGGTTCTTGTGGGAGAACAACTCCATTTGGCTCACTAACTTCACACACCATCAGGCTTCCAAGCAGCTCTCAAGGAAACTCAGTTTTCACACTCTATGCTTAGTGCCCTTTGAGTGCATTATCTAGGAATGAACCTGGTAGAGCATCCCACACAAACGAATGCTCCACATGCGGGTTTCACATGCCACCAACTCCACATTCTCAGGCAACTTCAGCGCCACAGCCGTTTTCAGATAGCCCTCAATGCAAAGGCTCTAGACGCAAATATTGGTGTGAGAGCTAATTCAATCAAGGAAACACTGCATGTTGGTGAAGGGCATATTGAAGAAGGATCAGCCGAGTGGTTCTTGTGGGAGAACAACTCCATTTAGCTCACTAACTTCACACACCATCCGGCTTCCAAGCAGCTCTCAAGGAAACTCAGTTTTCACACTCTATGCTTAGTGCCCTTTGAGTGCATTATCTAGGGATGAACCTGGTAGAGCATCCCACACAAACGAATGCTCCACATGCGGGTTTCACATGCCACCAACTCCACATTCACAGGCAACTTCAGCGCCACACCCGTTTTCAGATAGCCCTCAATGCAAAGGCTCTAGACACAAATATTGGTGTGAGAGCTAATTCAATCAAGGAAACACTGCATGTTGTTGAAGAGCATATTGAAGAAGGATCAGCCGAGTGGTTCTTGTGGGAGAACAACTCCATTTGGCTCACTAACTTCACACACCATCAGGCTTCCAAGCAGCTCTCAAGGAAACTCAGTTTTCACAGTCTATACTTAGTGCCCTTTGAGTGCATTATCTAGGAATGAACCTGGTAGACCATCCCACACAAACGAATGCTCCACATGCGGGTTTCACATGCCACCAACTCCACATTGACAGGCAACCTCAGCGCCACAGCCGTTTTCAGATAGCCCACAATGCAAAGGCTCTAGACACAAATATTGGTGTGAGAGCTAATTCAATCAAGGAAACACTGCATGTTGGTGAAGGGCATATTGAAGAAGGATCAGCCGAGTGGTTCTTGTGGGAGAACAACTCCATTTGGCTCACTAACTTCACACACCATCCGGCTTCCAAGCAGCTCTCAAGGAAACTCAGTTTTCACACTCTATGCTTAGTGCCCTTTGAGTGCATTATCTAGGAATGAACCTGGTAGAGCATCCCACACAAACGAATGCTCCACATGCGGGTTTCACATGCCAGCAACTCCACATTCTCAGGCAACTTCAGCGCCACAGCCGTTTTCAGATAGCCCTCAATGCAAAGGCTCTAGACGCAAATATTGGTGTGAGAGCTAATTCAATCAAGGAAACACTGCATGTTGGTGAAGGGCATATTGAAGAAGGATCAGCCGAGTGGTTCTTGTGGGAGAACAACTCCATTTGGCTCACTAACTTCACACACCATCCGGCTTCCAAGCAGCTCTCAAGGAAACTCAGTTTTCACACTCTATGCTTAGTGCCCTTTGAGTGCATTATCTAGGGATGAACCTGGTAGAGCATCCCACACAAACGAATGCTCCACATGCGGGTTTCACATGCCACCAACTCCACATTCACAAGCAACTTCAGCGCCACACCCGTTTTCAGATAGCCCTCAATGCGAAGGCTCTAGACGCAAATATTGGTGTGAGAGCTAATTCAATCAAGGAAACACTGCATGTTGGTGAAGGGCATATTGAAGAAGGATCAGCCGAGTGGTTCTTGTGGGAGAACAACTTCATTTGGCTCACTAACTTCACACACCATCAGGCTTCCAAGCAGCTCACAAGGAAACTCAGATTTCACACTCTATGCTTAAGTTTTCACACTCTATGCTTAGTGCCCTATTGAGTGCATTATCTAGGAATGAACCTGGTAGAGCATCCCACACAAACAAATGCTCCACATGCGGGTTTCACATGCCACCAACTCCACATTCTCAGGCAACTTCAGTACCACAGCCGTTTTCAGATAGCCCTCAATGCAAAGGCTCTAGTCGCAAATATTGGTGTGAGAGCTAATTCAATCAAGGAAACACTGCATGTTGGTGAAGGGCATATTGAAGAAGGATCAGCCGAGTGGTTCTTGTGGGAGAACAACTCCATTTGGCTCACTAACTTCACACACCATCAGGCTTCCAAGCAGCTCTCAAGGAAACTCAGTTTTCACACTCTATGCTTAGTGCCCTTTGAGTGCATTATCTAGGAATGAACCTGGTAGAGCATCCCACACAAACGAATGCTCCACATGCGGGTTTTACATGCCACCAACTCCACATTCACAGCAACTTCAGCGCCACAGCCGTTTTCAGATAGCCCTCAATGCAAAGGCTCTAGACGCAAATATTGGTGTGAGAGCTAATTCAATCAAGGAAACACCGCATGTTGTTGAAGGGCATATTGAAGAAGGATCAGCCGAGTGGTTCTTGTGGGAGAACAACTCCATTTGGCTCACTAACTTCACACACCATCAGGCTTCCAAGCAGCTCTCAAGGAAACTCAGTTTTCACACTCTATGCTTAGTGCCTTTTGAGTACCTAGGACTGAAATGAAGGTTGGTGAGCATCCCACACAAACGAATGCTCCACATGCGGGTTTCACATGTCACCAACTCCACATTCTTAGGCAACTTCAGCGCCACAGCCGTTTTCAGATAGCCCTCAATGCAAAGGCTCTAGACGCAAATATTGGTGTGAGAGCTAATTCAATCAAGGAAACACTGCATGTTGGTGAAGGGCATATTGAAGAAGGATAAGCCGAGTGGTTCTTGTGGGAGAACAACTCCATTTGGCTCACTAACTTCACACACCATCAGGCTTCCAAGCAGCTCTCAAGGAAACTCAGTTTTCACACTCTATGCTTAGTGCCCTTTGAGTGCATTATCTAGGAATGAACCTGGTAGAGCATCCCACACAAACGAATGCTCCACATGCGGGTTTCACATGCCACCAACTCCACATTCACAGGCAACTTCAGCGCCACAGCCATTTTCAGATAGCCCTCAATGCAAAGGCTCTAGACGCAAATATTTGTGTGAGAGGTAATTCAATCAAGGAAACACTGCATGTTTGTGAAGGGCATATTGAAGAAGGATCAGCCGAGTGGTTCTTGTGGGAGAACAACTCCATTTGGCTCACTAACTTCACACACCATCAGGCTTCCAAGCAGCTCTCAAGGAAACTCAGTTTTCACACTCTATGCTTAGTGCCCTTTGAGTGCATTATCTAGGAATGAACCTGGTAGAGCATCCCACACAAACAAATGCTCCACATGCGGGTTTCACATGCCACCAACTCCACATTCTCAGGCAACTTCAGCGCCACAGCCGTTTTCAGATAGCCCTCAATGCAAAGGCTCTAGACGCAAATACTGGTGTGAGAGCTAATTCAATCAAGGAAACACTGCATGTTGGTGAAGGGCATATTGAAGAAGGATCAGCCGAGTGGTTCTTGTGGGAGAACAACTCCATTTGGCTCACTAACTTCACACACCATCAGGCTTCCAAGCAGCTCTCAAGGAATCTCAGTTTTCACACTCTAGGCTTAGTGCCCTTTGAGTGCATTATCTAGGAATGAACCTGGTAGAGCATCCCACACAAACGAATGCTCCACATGCGGGTTTCACATGCCACCAACTCCACATTCTCAGGCAACTTCAGCGCCACAGCCATTTTCAGATAGCCCTCAATGCAAAGGCTCTAGACGCAAATATTGGTGTGAGAGCTAATTCAATCAAGGAAACACTGCATGTTGGTGAAGGGCATATTGAAGAAGGATCAGCCGAGTGGTTCTTGTGGGAGAACAACTACATTTGGCTCTCTAACTTCACACACCATCAGGCTTCCAAGCAGCTCTCAAGGAAACTCAGTTTTCACACTATATGCTTAGTGCCTTTTGAGTACCTAGGACTGAAATGCAGGTTGGTGAGCATCCCACACAAACGAATGCTCCACATGCGGGTTTCACATGTCACCAACTCCACATTCACAGGCAACTTCAGCGCCACAGCCGTTTTCAGATAGCCCTCAATGCAAAGGCTCTAGACGCAAATATTGGTGTGAGAGCTAATTTCAAAATCAAGGAAACACCGCATGTTGGTGAAGGGCATATTGAAGAAGGATCAGCCGAGTGGTTCTTGTGGGAGAACAACTCCATTTGGCTCACTAACTTCACACACCATCAGGCTTCCAAGCAGCTCTCAAGGAAACTCAGTTTTCACACTCTATGCTTAGTGCCTTTTGAGTACCTAGGACTGAAATGAAGGTTGGTGAGCATCCCACACAAACGAATGCTCCACATGCGGGTTTCACATGTCACCAACTCCACATGACAGGCAACTTCAGCGCCACAGCCGTTTTCAGATAGCCCTCAATGCAAAGGCTCTAGACGCAAATATTGGTGTGAGAGCTAATTCAATCAAGGAAACACTGCATGTTGGTGAAGGGCATATTGAAGAAGGATCAGCCGAGTGGTTCTTGTGGGAGAACAACTCCATTTGGCTCACTAACTTCACACACCATCAGGCTTCCAAGCAGCTCTCAAGGAAACTCAGTTTTCACACTCTATGCTTAGTGCCCTTTGAGTGCATTATCTAGGAATGAACCTGGTAGAGCATCCCACACAAACGAATGCTCCACATGCGGGTTTCACATGCCACCAACTCCACATTCACAGGCAACTTCAGCGCCACAGCCGTTTTCAGATAGCCCTCAATGCAAAGGCTCTAGACGCAAATATTTGTGTGAGAGGTAATTCAATCAAGGAAACACTGCATGTTTGTGAAGGGCATATTGAAGAAGGATCAGCCAAGTGGTTCTTGTGGGAGAACAACTCCATTTGGCTCACTAACTTCACACACCATCAGGCTTCCAAGCAGCTCTCAAGGAAACTCAGTTTTCACACTCTATGCTTAGTGCCCTTTGAGTGCATTATCTAGGAATGAACCTGGTAGAGCATCCCACACAAACAAATGCTCCACATGCGGGTTTCACATGCCACCAACTCCACATTCTCAGGCAACTTCAGAGCCACAGCCGTTTTCAGATAGCCCTCAATGCAAAGGCTCTAGACGCAAATATTGGTGTGAGAGCTAATTCAATCAAGGAAACACCGCATGTTGTTGAAGGGCATATTGAAGAAGGATCAGCCGAGTGGTTCTTGTGGGAGAACAACTCCATTTGGCTCACTAACTTCACACACCATCAGGCTTCCAAGCAGCTCTCAAGGAAACTCAGTTTTCACACTCTATGCTTAGTGCCCTTTGAGTGCATTATCTAGGAATGAACCTGGTAGAGCATCCCACACAAACGAATGCTCCACATGCGGGTTTCACATGCCACCAACTCCACATTCTCAGGCAACTTCAGCGCCACAGCCGTTTTCAGATAGCCCTCAATGCAAAGGCTCTAGACGCAAATATTGGTGTGAGAGCTAATTCAATCAAGGAAACACTGCATGTTGGTGAAGGGCATATTGAAGAAGGATCAGCCGAGTGGTTCTTGTGGAGAACAACTCCCTTTGGCTCACTAACTTCACACACCATCAGGCTTCCAAGCAGCTCTCAAGGAAACTCAGTTTTCACACTCTATGCTTAGTGCCCTTTGAGTGCATTATCTAGGAATGAACCTGGTAGAGCATCCCACACAAACGAATGCTCCACATGCGGGTTTCACATGCCACCAACTCCACATTCTCAGGCAACTTCAGCGCCACAGCCGTTTTCAGATAGCCCTCAATGCAAAGGCTCTAGACGCAAATATTGGTGTGAGAGCTAATTCAATCAAGGAAACACCGCATGTTGGTGAAGGGCATATTGAAGAAGGATCAGCCGAGTGGTTCTTGTGGGAGAACAACTCCATTTGGCTCACTAACTTCACACACCATCAGGCTTCCAAGCAGCTCTCAAGGAAACTCAGTTTTCACACTCTATGCTTAGTGCCCTTTGAGTGCATTATCTAGGGATGAAGCTGGTAGAGCATCCCACACAAACGAATGCTCCACATGCGGGTTTCACATGCCACCAACTCCAAATTCACAGGCAACTTCAGCGCCACAGCCGTTTTCAGATAGCCCTCAATGCAAAGGCTCTAGACACAAATATTGGTGTGAGAGCTAATTCAATCAAGGAAACACTGCATGTTGGTGAAGGGCATATTGAAGAAGGATCAGCCGAGTGGTTCTTGTGAGAGAACAACTCCATTTGGCTCACTAACTTCACACACCATCAGGCTTCCAAGCAGCTCTCAAGGAAACTCAGTTTTCACACTCTATGCTTAGTGCCCTTTGAGTGCATTATCTAGGAATGAACCTGGTAGAGCATCCCACACAACGAATGCTCCACACGCGGGTTTCACATGCCACCAACTCCACATTCTCAGGCAACTTCAGCGCCACAGCCGTTTTCAGATAGCCCTCAATGCAAAGGCTCTAGACACAAATATTGGTGTGAGAGCTAATTCAATCAAGGAAACACCGCATGTTGGTGAAGGGCATATTGAAGAAGGATCAGCCGAATGGTTCCTGTGGGAGAACAACTCCATTTGGCTCACTAACTTCACACACCATCAGGCTTCCAAGCAGCTCTCAAGGAAACTCAGTTTTCACACTCTATGCTTAGTGCCCTTTGAGTGCATTATCTAGGAATGAACCTGGTAGAGCATCCCACACAAACGAATGCTCCACATGCGGGTTTCACATGCCACCAACTCCACATTCTCAGGCAACTTCAGCGCCACAGCCGTTTTCAGATAGCCCTCAATGCAAAGGCTCTAGACACAAATATTGGTGTGAGAGCTAATTCAATCAAGGAAACACCGCATGTTGGTGAAGGGCATATTGAAGAAGGATCAGCCGAGTGGTTCTTGTGGGAGAACAACTCCATTTGGCTCACTAACTTCACACACCATCAGGCTTCCAAGCAGCTCTCAAGGAAACTCAGTTTTCACACTCTATGCTTAGTGCCCTTTGAGTGCATTATCTATGAATGAACCTGGTAGAGCATCCCACACAAACGAATGCTCCACATGCGGGTTTCACATGCCACCAACTCCACATTCTCAGGCAACTTCAGCGCCACAGCCGTTTTCAGATAGCCCTCAATGCAAAGGCTCTAGACGCAAATATTGGTGTGAGAGCTAATTCAATCAAGGAAACACTGCATGTTGGTGAAGGGCATATTGAAGAAGGATCAGCCGAGTGTTCTTGTGGGAGAACAACTCCATTTGGCTCACTAACTTCACACACCATCAGGCTTCCAAGCAGCTCTCAAGGAAACTCAGATTTCAAACTCTATGCTTAAGTTTTCACACTCTATGCTTAGTGCACTTTGAGTGCATTATGTAGGGATGAAAATGGTAGAGCATCCCACACAAACGAATGCTCCACATGCGGGTTTCACATGCCACCAACTCCACATTCTCAGGCAACTTCAGCGCCACAGCCGTTTTCAGATAGCCCTCAATGCAAAGGCTCTAGACACAAATATTGGTGTGAGAGCTAATTCAATCAAGGAAACACCGCATGTTGTTGAAGGGCATATTGAAGAAGCATCAGCCGAGTGGTTCTTGTGGGAGAACAACTCCATTTGGCTCACTAACTTCACACACCATCCGGCTTCCAAGCAGCTCTCAAGGAAACTCAGTTTTCACACTCTAGGCTTAGTGCCCTTTGAGTGCATTATCTAGGAATGAACCTGGTAGAGCATCCCACACAAACGAATGCTCCACATGCGGGTTTCACATGCCACCAACTCCACATTCACAGGCAACTTCAGCGCCACAGCCCTTTTCAGATAGCCCTCAATGCAAAGGCTCTAGACGCAAATATTGGTGTGAGAGCTAATTCAATCAAGGAAACACTGCATGTTTGTGAAGGGCATATTGAAGAAGGATCAGCCGAGTGGTTCTTGTGGGAGAACAACTCCATTTGGCTCACTAACTTCACACACCATCAGGCTTCCAAGCAGCTCTCAAGGAAACTCAGTTTTCACACTCTATGCTTAGTGCCCTTTGAGTGCATTATCTAGGAATGAACCTGGTAGAGCATCCCACACAAACGAATGCTCCACATGCGGGTTTCACATGCCACCAACTCCACATTCTCAGGCAACTTCAGCGCCACAGCCGTTTTCAGATAGCCCTCAATGCAAAGGCTCTAGACGCAAATATTGGTGTGAGAGCTAATTCAATCAAGGAAACACTGCATGTTGGTGAAGGGCATATTGAAGAAGGATCAGCCGAGTGGTTCTTGTGGGAGAACAACTCCATTTGGCTCACTAACTTCACACACCATCAGGCTTCCAAACAGCTCTCAAGGAAACTCAGTTTTCACACTCTATGCTTAGTGCCCTTTGAGTGCATTATCTAGGAATGAACCTGGTAGAGCATCCCACACAAACGAATGCTCCACATGCGGGTTTCACATGCCACCAACTCCACATTCTCAGGCAACTTCAGCGCCACAGCCGTTTTCAGATAGCCCTCAATGCAAAGGCTCTAGACGCAAATATTGGTGTGAGAGCTAATTCAATCAAGGAAACACTGCATGTTGGTGAAGGGCATATTGAAGAAGGATCAGCTGAGTGGTTCTTGTGGGAGAACAACTCCTTTTGGCTCACTAACTTCACACACCATCAGGCTTCCAAGCAGCTCTCAAGGAAACTCAGTTTTCACACTCTATGCTTAGTGCCCTTTGAGTGCATTATCTAGGAATGAACCTGGTAGAGCATCCCACACAAACGAATGCTCCACATGCGGGTTTCACATGCCACCAACTCCACATTCTCAGGCAACTTCAGCGCCACAGCCGTTTTCAGATAGCCCTCAATGCAAAGGCTCTAGACGCAAATATTGGTGTGAGAGCTAATTCAATCAAGGAAACACTGCATGTTGGTGAAGTGCATATTGAAGAAGGATCAGCCGAGTGGTTCTTGTGGGAGAACAACTCCATTTGGCTCACTAACTTCACACACCATCAGGCTTCCAAGCAGCTCTCAAGGAAACTCAGTTTTCACACTCTATGCTTAGTGCCCTTTGAGTGCATTATCTAGGAATGAACCTGGTAGAGCATCCCACACAAACGAATGCTCCACATGCGGGTTTCACATGCCACCAACTCCACATTCTCAGGCAACTTCAGCGCCACAGCCGTTTTCAGATAGCCCTCAATGCAAAGGCTCTAGACGCAAATATTGGTGTGAGAGCTAATTCAATCAAGGAAACACTGCATGTTGGTGAAGGGCATATTGAAGAAGGATCAGCCAAGTGGTTCTTGTGGGAGAACAACTCCATTTGGCTCACTAACTTCACACACCATCCGGCTTCCAAGCAGCTCTCAAGGAAACTCAGTTTTCACACTCTATGCTTTGTGCCCTTTGAGTGCATTATCTAGGGATGAAGCTGGTAGAGCATCCCACACAAACGAATGCTCCACATGCGGGTTTCACATGCCACCAACTCCACATTCTCAGGCAACTTCAGCGCCACAGCCGTTTTCAGATAGCCCTCAATGCAAATGCTCTAGACACAAATTTTGGTGTGAGAGCTAATTCAATCAAGGAAACACCGCATGTTGTTGAAGGGCATATTGAAGAAGGATCAGCCGAGTGGTTCTTGTGGGAGAACAACTCCATTTGGCTCACGAACTTCACACACCATCAGGCTTCCAAGCAGCTCTCAAAGAAACTCAGTTTTCACACTCTATACTTCGTGCCCTTTGAGTGCATTATCTAGGAATGAACCTGGTAGAGCATCCCACACAAACGAATGCTCCACATGCGGGTTTCACATGCCACCAACTCCACATTCTCAGGCAACTTCAGCGCCACAGCCGTTTTCAGATAGCCCTCAATGCAAATGCTCTAGACACAAATTTTGGTGTGAGAGCTAATTCAATCAAGGAAACACCGCATGTTGTTGAAGGGCATATTGAAGAAGGATCAGCCGAGTGGTTCTTGTGGGAGAACAACTCCATTTGGCTCACTAACTTCACACACCATCAGGCTTCCAAGCAGCTCTCAAGGAAACTCAGTTTTCACACTCTATGCTTAGTGGCCTTTGAGTGCATTATCTAGGAATGAACCTGGTAGAGCATCCCACACAAACGAATGCTCCACATGCGGGTTTCACATTCCACCAACTCCACATTCTCAGGCAACTTCAGCGTCACAGCCGTTTTCAGATAGCCCTCAATGCAAAGGCTATAGACGCAAATATTGGTGTGAGAGCTAATTCAATCAAGGAAACACTGCATGTTGGTGAAGGGCATATTGAAGAAGGATCAGCCGAGTGGTTCTTGTGGGAGAACAACTCCATTTGGCTCACTAACTTCGCACACCATCAGGCTTCCAAGCAGCTCTCAAGGAAACTCAGTTTTCACACTCTATGCTTAAGTTTTCACACTCTATGCTTAGTGCCCTTTGAGTGCATTATCTAGGAATGAACCTGGTAGAGCATCCCACACAAACGAATGCTCCACATGCGGGTTTCACATGCCACCAACTCCACATTCTCAGGCAACTTCAGCGCCACAGCCGTTTTCAGATAGCCCTCAATGCAAAGGCTCTAGACGCAAATATTGGTGTGAGAGCTAATTCAATCAAGGAAACACTGCATGTTGGTGAAGGGCATATTGAAGAAGGATCAGCCGAGTGGTTCTTGTGGGAGAACAACTCCATTTGGCTCACTAACTTCACACACCATCAGGCTTCCAAGCAGCTCTCAAGGAAACTCAGTTTTCACACTCTATGCTTAGTGCCCTTTGAGTGCATTATCTAGGAATGAACCTGGTAGAGCATCCCACACAAACGAATGCTCCACATGCGGGTTTCACATGCCACCAACTCCACATTCTCAGGCAACTTCAGCGCCACAGCCGTTTTCAGATAGCCCTCAATGCAAAGGCTCTAGACGCAAATATTGGTGTGAGAGCTAATTCAATCAAGGAAACACTGCATGTTGGTGAAGGGCATATTGAAGAAGGATCAGCCGAGTGGTTCTTGTGGGAGAACAACTCCATTTGGCTCACTAACTTCACACACCATCAGGCTTCCAAGCAGCTCTCAAGGAAACTCAGTTTTCACACTCTATGCTTAGTGCCCTTTGAGTGCATTATCTAGGAATGAACCTGGTAGAGCATCCCACACAAACGAATGCTCCACATGCGGGTTTCACATGCCACCAACTCCACATTCTCAGGCAACTTCAGCGCCACAGCCGTTTTCAGATAGCCCTCAATGCAAAGGCTCTAGACGCAAATATTGGTGTGAGAGCTAATTCAATCAAGGAAACACTGCATGTTGGTGAAGGGCATATTGAAGAAGGATCAGCCGAGTGGTTCTTGTGGGAGAACAACTCCATTTGGCTCATTAACTTCACACACCATCCGGCTTCCAAGCAGCTCTCAAGGAAACTCAGTTTTCACACTCTATGCTTTGTGCCCTTTGAGTGCATTATCTAGGGATGAAGCTGGTAGAGCATCCCACACAAACAAATGCTCCACATGCGGGTTTCACATGCCACCAACTCCACATTCACAGGCAACTTCAGCGCCACAGCCGTTTTCAGATAGCCCTCAATGCAAATGCTCTAGACACAAATATTGGTGTGAGAGCTAATTCAATCAAGGAAACACCGCATGTTGTTGAAGGGCATATTGAAGAAGGATCAGCCGAGTGGTTCTTGTGGGAGAACAACTCCATTTGGCTCACTAACTTCACACACCATCAGGCTTCCAAGCAGCTCTCAAAGAAACTCAGTTTTCACACTCTATACTTAGTGCCCTTTGAGTGCATTATCTAGGAATGAACCTGGTAGAGCATCCCACACAAACGAATGCTCCACATGTGGGTTTCACATGCCACCAACTCCACATTCTCAGGCAACTTCAGCGCCACAGCCGTTTTCAGATAGCCCTCAATGCGAAGGCTCTAGACACAAATATTGGTGTGAGAGCTAATTCAATCAAGGAAACACTGCATGTTTGTGAAGGGCATATTGAAGAAGGATCAGCCGAGTGGTTCTTGTGGGAGAACAACTCCATTTGGCTCACTAACTTCACACACCATCAGGCTTCCAAGCAGCTCTCAAGGAAACTCAGTTTTCACACTCTATGCTTAGTGGCCTTTGAGTGCATTATCTAGGAATGAACCTGGTAGAGCATCCCACACAAACGAATGCTCCACATGCGGGTTTCACATTCCACCAACTCCACATTCTCAGGCAACTTCAGCGTCACAGCCGTTTTCAGATAGCCCTCAATGCAAAGGCTCTAGACGCAAATATTGGTGTGAGAGCTAATTCAATCAAGGAAACACTGCATGTTGGTGAAGGGCATATTGAAGAAGGATCAGCCGAGTGGTTCTTGTGGGAGAACAACTCCATTTGGCTCACTAACTTCGCACACCATCAGGCTTCCAAGCAGCTCTCAAGGAAACTCAGTTTTCACACTCTATGCTTAAGTTTTCACACTCTATGCTTAGTGCCCTTTGAGTGCATTATCTAGGAATGAACCTGGTAGAGCATCCCACACAAACGAATGCTCCACATGCGGGTTTCACATGCCACCAACTCCACATTCTCAGGCAACTTCAGCGCCACAGCCGTTTTCAGATAGCCCTCAATGCAAAGGCTCTAGACGCAAATATTGGTGTGAGAGCTAATTCAATCAAGGAAACACTGCATGTTGGTGAAGGGCATATTGAAGAAGGATCAGCCGAGTGGTTCTTGTGGGAGAACAACTCCATTTGGCTCACTAACTTCACACACCATCAGGCTTCCAAGCAGCTCTCAAGGAAACTCAGTTTTCACACTCTATGCTTAGTGCCCTTTGAGTGCATTATCTAGGAATGAACCTGGTAGAGCATCCCACACAAACGAATGCTCCACATGCGGGTTTCACATGCCACCAACTCCACATTCTCAGGCAACTTCAGCGCCACAGCCGTTTTCAGATAGCCCTCAATGCAAAGGCTCTAGACGCAAATATTGGTGTGAGAGCTAATTCAATCAAGGAAACACTGCATGTTGGTGAAGGGCATATTGAAGAAGGATCAGCCGAGTGGTTCTTGTGGGAGAACAACTCCATTTGGCTCACTAACTTCGCACACCATCAGGCTTCCAAGCAGCTCTCAAGGAAACTCAGTTTTCACACTCTATGCTTAAGTTTTCACACTCTATGCTTAGTGCCCTTTGAGTGCATTATCTAGGAATGAACCTGGTAGAGCATCCCACACAAACGAATGCTCCACATGCGGGTTTCACATGCCACCAACTCCACATTCTCAGGCAACTTCAGCGCCACAGCCGTTTTCAGATAGCCCTCAATGCAAAGGCTCTAGACGCAAATATTGGTGTGAGAGCTAATTCAATCAAGGAAACACTGCATGTTGGTGAAGGGCATATTGAAGAAGGATCAGCCGAGTGGTTCTTGTGGGAGAACAACTCCATTTGGCTCACTAACTTCACACACCATCAGGCTTCCAAGCAGCTCTCAAGGAAACTCAGTTTTCACACTCTATGCTTAGTGCCCTTTGAGTGCATTATCTAGGAATGAACCTGGTAGAGCATCCCACACAAACGAATGCTCCACATGCGGGTTTCACATGCCACCAACTCCACATTCTCAGGCAACCTCAGCACCACAGCCGTTTTCAGATAGCCCTCAATGCAAAGGCTCTAGACGCAAATATTGGTGTGAGAGCTAATTCAATCAAGGAAACACTGCATGTTGGTGAAGGGCATATTGAAGAAGGATCAGTCGAGTGGTTCTTGTGGGAGAACAACTCCATTTGGCTCACTAACTTCACACACCATCAGGCTTCCAAGCAGCTCACAAGGAAACTCAGATTTCACACTCTATGCTTAAGTTTTCACACTCTATGCTTAGTGCCCTTTGAGTGCATTATCTAGGAATGAACCTGGTAGAGCATCCCACACAAACAAATGCTCCACATGCGGGTTTCACATGCCACCAACTCCACATTGACAGGCAACTTCAGCGCCACAGCCGTTTTCAGATAGCCCTCAATGCAAAGGCTCTAGACGCAAATACTGGTGTGAGAGCTAATTCAATCAAGGAAACACCGCATGTTGGTGAAGGGCATAGTGAAGAAGGATAAGCCGAGTGGTTCTTGTGGGAGAACAACTCCATTTGGCTCACTAACTTCACACACCATCAGGCTTCCAAGCAGCTCTCAAGGAAACTCGGTTTTCACACTCTATGCTTAGTGCCCTTTGAGTGCATTATCTAGGAATGAACCTGGAAGAGCATCCCACACAAACGAATGCTCCACATGCGGGTTTCACATGCCACCAACTCCACATTCTCAGGCAACTTCAGCGCCACAGCCGTTTTCAGATAGCCCTCAATGCAAAGGCTCTAGACGCAAATATTGGTGTGAGAGCTAATTCAATCAAGGAAACCCTGCATGTTGGTGAAGAGCATATTGAAGAAGGATCAGCCGGTGGTTCTTGTGGGAGAACAACTCCATTTGGCTCACTAACTTCACACACCATCAGGCTTCCAAGCAGCTCTCAAGGAAACTCAGTTTTCACACTCTATGCTTAGTGCCCTTTGAGTGCATTATCTAGGGATGAACCTGGTAGAGCTTCCCACACAAACGAATGCTCCACATGCGGGTTTCACATGCCACCAACTCCACATTTACAGGCAACTTCAGCGCCACACCCGTTTTCAGATAGCCCTCAATGCAAAGGCACTAGACACAAATATTGGTGTGAGAGCTAATTCAATCAAGGAAACACTGCATGTTGGTGAAGGGCATATTGAAGAAGGATCAGCTGAGTGGTTCTTGTGGGAGAACAACTCCATTTGGCTCACTAACTTCACACACCATCAGGCTTCCAAGCAGCTCTCAAGGAAACTCAGTTTTCACACTCTATGCTTAGTGCACTTTGAGAGCATTATCTGGGAATGAACCTGGTAGAGCATCCCACACAAACGAATGCTCCACATGCGGGTTTCACATGCCACCAACTCCACATTCTCAGGCAACTTCAGCGCCACAGCCGTTTTCAGATAGCCCTCAATGCAAAGGCTCTAGACGCAAATATTGGTGTGAGAGCTAATTCAATCAAGGAAACACTGCATGTTGGTGAAGGGCATATTGAAGAAGGATCAGCCGAGTGGTTCTTGTGGGAGAACAACTCCATTTGGCTCACTAACTTCACACACCATCAGGCTTCCAAGCAGCTCACAAGGAAACTCAGATTTCACACTCTATGCTTAAGTTTTCACACTCTATGCTTAGTGCCCTTTGAGTGCATTATCTAGGAATGAACCTGGTAGAGCATCCCACACAAACAAATGCTCCACATGCGGGTTTCACATGCCACCAACTCCACATTGACAGGCAACTTCAGCGCCACAGCCGTTTTCAGATAGCCCACAATGCAAAGGCTCTAGACACAAATATTGGTGTGAGAGCTAATTCAATCAAGGAAACACTGCATGTTGGTGAAGGGCATATTGAAGAAGGATCAGCCGAGTGGTTCTTGTGGGAGAACAACTCCATTTGGCTCACTAACTTCACACACCATCAGGCTTCCAAGCAGCTCTCAAGGAAACTCAGTTTTCACACTCTATGCTTAGTGCCCTTTGAGTGCATTATCTAGGAATGAACCTGGTAGAGCATCCCACACAAACGAATGCTCCACATGCGGGTTTCACATGCCAGCAACTCCACATTCACAGGCAACTTCAGCGCCACAGCCGTTTTCAGATAGCCCTCAATGCAAAGGCTCTAGACGCAAATATTGGTGTGAGAGCTAATTCAATCAAGGAAACACTGCATGTTGGTGAAGGGCATATTGAAGAAGGATCAGCCGAGTGGTTCTTGTGGGAGAACAACTCCATTTGGCTCACTAACTTCACACACCATCAGGCTTCCAAGCAGCTCTCCAAGAAACTCAGTTTTCACACTCCATGCTTAGTGCCCTTTGAGTGCATTATCTAGGAATGAACCTGGTAGAGCATCCCACACAAACGAATGCTCCACATGCGGGTTTCACATGCCACCAACTCCACATTCACAGGCAACTTCAGCGCCACAGCCGTTTTCAGATAGCCCTCAATGCAAAGGCTCTAGACGCAAATATTGGTGTGAGAGCTAATTCAATCAAGGAAACACTGCATGTTGGTGAAGGGCATATTGAAGAAGGATCAGCCGAGTGGTTCTTGTGGGAGAACAACTCCATTTGGCTCACTAACTTCACACACCATCAGGCTTCCAAGCAGCTCTCAAGGAAACTCAGTTTTCACACTCTATGCTTAGTGCCCTTTGAGTGCATTATCTAGGAATGAACCTGGTAGAGCATCCCACACAAACGAATGCTCCACATGCGGGTTTCACATGCCACCAACTCCACATTCTCAGGCAACCTCAGCACCACAGCCGTTTTCAGATAGCCCTCAATGCAAAGGCTCTAGACGCAAATATTGGTGTGAGAGCTAATTCAATCAAGGAAACACTGCATATTGGTGAAGGGCATATTGAAGAAGGATCAGCCGAGTGGTTCTTGTGGGAGAACAACTCCATTTGGCTCACTAACTTCACACACCATCAGGCTTCCAAGCAGCTCACAAGGAAACTCAGATTTCACACTCTATGCTTAAGTTTTCACACTCTATGCTTAGTGCCCTTTGAGTGCATTATCTAGGAATGAACCTGGTAGAGCATCCCACACAAACAAATGCTCCACATGCGGGTTTCACATGCCACCAACTCCACATTGACAGGCAACTTCAGCGCCACAGCCGTTTTCAGATAGCCCTCAATGCAAAGGCTCTAGACGCAAATATTGGTGTGAGAGCTAATTCAATCAAGGAAACCCTGCATGTTGGTGAAGGGCATATTGAAGAAGGATCAGCCGGTGGTTCTTGTGGGAGAACAACTCCATTTGGCTCACTAACTTCACACACCATCAGGCTTCCAAGCAGCTCTCAAGGAAACTCAGTTTTCACACTCTATGCTTAGTGCCCTTTGAGTGCATTATCTAGGGATGAACCTGGTAGAGCATCCCACACAAACGAATGCTCCACATGCGGGTTTCACATGCCACCAACTCCACATTCTCAGGCAACTTCAGCGCCACACCCGTTTTCAGATAGCCCTCAATGCAAAGGCACTAGACACAAATATTGGTGTGAGAGCTAATTCAATCAAGGAAACACTGCATGTTGGTGAAGGGCATATTGAAGAAGGATCAGCTGAGTGGTTCTTGTGGGAGAACAACTCCATTTGGCTCACTAACTTCACACACCATCAGGCTTCCAAGCAGCTCTCAAGGAAACTCAGTTTTCACACTCTATGCTTAGTGCCCTTTGAGAGCATTATCTAGGAATGAACCTGGTAGAGCATCCCACACAAACGAATGCTCCACATGCGGGTTTCACATGCCACCAACTCCACATTCTCAGGCAACTTCAGCGCCACAGCCGTTTTCAGATAGCCCTCAATGCAAAGGCTCTAGACGCAAATATTGGTGTGAGAGCTAATTCAATCAAGGAAACACTGCATGTTGGTGAAGGGCATATTGAAGAAGGATCAGCCGAGTGGTTCTTGTGGGAGAACAACTCCATTTGGCTCACTAACTTCACACACCATCAGGCTTCCAAGCAGCTCTCAAGGAAACTCAGTTTTCACACTCTATGCTTAGTGCCTTTTGAGTACCTAGGACTGAAATGAAAGTTGGTGAGCATCCCACACAAACGAATGCTCCACATGCGGGTTTCACATGCCACCAACTCCACATTCTCAGGCAACTTCAGCGCCACAGCCGTTTTCAGAAAACCCTCAATGCAAAGGCTCTAGACGCAAATATTGTTGTGAGAGCTAATTCAATCAAGGAAACACTGCATGTTGGTGAAGGGCATATTGAAGAAGGATCAGCCGAGTGGTTCTTGTGGGAGAACAACTCCATTTGGCTCACTAACTTCACACACCATCAGGCTTCCAAGCAGCTCTCAAGGAAACTCAGTTTTCACACTCTATGCTTAGTGCCCTTTGAGAGCATTATCTAGGAATGAACCTGGTAGAGCATCCCACACAAACGAATGCTCCACATGCGGGTTTCACATGCCACGAACTCCACATTCACAGGCAATTTCAGCACCACAGCCGTTTTCAGATAGCCCTCAATGCAAAGGCTCTAGACGCAAATATTGGTGTGAGAGCTAATTCAATCAAGGAAACACTGCATGTTGGTGAAGGGCATATTGAAGAAGGATCAGCCGAGTGGTTCTTGTGGGAGAACAACTCCATTTGGCTCACTAACTTCACACACTATCAGGCTTCCACACAACTCTCAAGGAAACTCAGTTTTCACACTCTATGCTTAGTGCCCTTTGAGTGCATTATCTAGGAATGAACCTGGTGGAGCATCCCACACAAACGAATGCTCCACATGCGGGTTTCACATGCCACCAACTCCACATTCTCAGGCAACTTCAGCGCCACAGCCGTTTTCAGATAGCCCACAATGCAAAGGCTCTAGACGCAAATATTGGTGTGAGAGCTAATTCAACAAGGAAACACTGCATGTTGGTGAAGGGCATATTGAAGAAGGATCAGCCGAGTGGTTCTTGTGGGAGAACAACTCCATTTGGCTCACTAACTTCACTCACCATCAGGCTTCCAAGCAGCTCTCAAGGAAACTCAGTTTTCACACTCTATGCTTAGTGCCCTTTGAGTGCATTATCTAGGAATGAACCTGGTAGAGCATCCCACACAAACGAATGCTCCACATGCGGGTTTCACATGCCACCAACTCCACATTCTCAGGCAACTTCAGCGCCACAGCCGTTTTCAGATAGCCCTCAATGCAAAGGCTCTAGACGCAAATATTGGTGTGAGAGCTAATTCAATCAAGGAAACACTGCATGTTGGTGAAGGGCATATTGAAGAAGGATCAGCCGAGTGGTTCTTGTGGGAGAACAACTCCATTTGGCTCACTAACTTCACACACCATCAGGCTTCCAAGCAGCTCTCAAGGAAACTCAGTTTTCACACTCTATGCTTAGTGCCTTTTGAGTGCATTATCTAGGAATGAACCTGGTAGAGCATCCCACACAAACGAATGCTCCACATGCGGGTTTCACATGCCACCAACTCCACATTCACAGGCAACTTCAGCGCCACAGCCGTTTTCAGATAGCCCTCATTGCAAAGGCTCTAGACACAAATATTGGTGTGAGAGCTAATTCAATCAAGGAAACACTGCATGTTTGTGAAGGGCATATTGAAGAAGGATCAGCCGAGTGGTTCTTGTGGGAGAACAACTCCATTTGGCTCACTAACTTCACACACCATCAGGCTTCCAAGCAGCTCTCAAGGAAACTCAGTTTTCACACTCTATGCTTAGTGCCCTTTGAGTGCATTATCTAGGAATGAACCTGGTAGAGCATCCCACACAAACAAATGCTCCACATGCGGGTTTCACATGCCACCAACTCCACATTCTCAGGCAACTTCAGAGCCACAGCCGTTTTCAGATAGCCCTCAATGCAAAGGCTCTAGACGCAAATACTGGTGTGAGAGCTAATTCAATCAAGGAAACACTGCATGTTGGTGAAGGGCATATTGAAGAAGGATCAGCTGAGTGGTTCTTGTGGGAGAACAACTCCATTTGGCTCACTAACTTCACACACCATCAGGCTTCCAAGCAGCTCTCAAGGAAACTCAGTTTTCACACTCTATGCTTAGTGCCCTTTGAGTGCATTATCTAGGAATGAACCTGGTAGAGCATCCCACACAAACGAATGCTCCACATGCGGGTTTCACATTCCACCAACTCCACATTCACAGGCAACTTCAGCGCCACAGCCGTTTTCAGATAGCCCTCAATGCAAAGGCTCTAGACACAAATATTGGTGTGAGAGCTAATTCAATCAAGGAAACACTGCATGTTGGTGAAGGGCATATTGAAGAAGGATCAGCCGAGTGGTTCTTGTGGGAGAACAACTCCATTTGGCTCACTAACTTCACACACCATCAGGCTTCCAAGCAGCTCTCAAGGAAACTCAGTTTTCACACTCTAGGCTTAGTGCACTTTGAGTGCATTATCTGGGAATGAACCTGGTAGAGCATCCCAACAAACAAATGCTCCACATGCGGGTTTCACATGCCACCAACTCCACATTCACAGGCAACTTCAGCGCCACAGCCATTTTCAGATAGCCCTCAATGCAAAGGCTCTAGACACAAATATTGGTGTGAGAGCTAATTCAATCAAGGAAACAGTGCATGTTGGTGAAGGGCATATTGAAGAAGGATCAGCCGAGTGGTTCTTGTGAGAGAACAACTCCATTTGGCTCACTAACTTCACACACCATCAGGCTTCCAAGCAGCTCTCAAGGAAACTCAGTTTTCACACTCTATGCTTAGTGCCCTTTGAGTGCATTATCTAGGAATGAACCTGGTAGAGCATCCCACACAAACGAATGCTCCACATGCGGGTTTCACATGCCACCAACTCCACATTCACAGGCAACTTCAGCGCCACAGCCGTTTTCAGATAGCCCTCAATGCAAAGGCTCTAGACGCAAATATTGGTGTGAGAGCTAATTCAATCAAGGAAACACTGCATGTTGGTGAAGGGCATATTGAAGAAGGATCAGCCGAGTGGTTCTTGTGGGAGAACAACTCCATTTGGCTCACTAACTTCACACACCATCAGGCTTCCAAGCAGCTCTCAAGGAAACTCAGTTTTCACACTCTAGGCTTAGTGCCCTTTGACTGCACTATCTAGGAATGAACCTGGTAGAGCATCCCACACAAACGAATGCTCCACATGCGGGTTTCACATGCCACCAACTCCACATTCTCAGGCAACTTCAGCGCCACAGCCGTTTTCAGATAGCCCTCAATGCAAAGGCTCTAGACGCAAATATTGGTGTGAGAGCTAATTCAATCAAGGAAACACTGCATGTTGGTGAAGGGCATATTGAAGAAGGATCAGCCGAGTGGTTCTTGTGGGAGAACAACTCCATTTGGCTCACTAACTTCACACACCATCAGGCTTCCAAGCAGCTCTCAAGGAAACTCAGTTTTCACACTCTATACTTAGTGCCCTTTGAGAGCATTATCTAGGAATGAACCTGGTAGAGCATCCCACACAAACGAATGCTCCACATGCGGGTTTCACATGCCACCAACTCCACATTCACAGGCAACTTCAGCGCCACAGCCGTTTTCAGATAGCCCTCAATGCAAAGGCTCTAGACACAAATATTGGTGTGAGAGCTAATTCAATCAAGGAAACACTGCATGTTGGTGAAGGGCATATTGAAGAAGGATCAGCCGAGTGGTTCTTGTGGGAGAACAACTCCATTTGGCTCACTAACTTCACACACCATCAGGCTTCCAAGCAGCTCTCAAGGAAACTCAGTTTTCACACTCTATGCTTAGTGCCCTTTGAGTGCATTATCTAGGAATGAACCTGGTGGAGCATCCCACACAAACGAATGCTCCACATGCGGGTTTCACATGCCACCAACTCCACATTCTCAGGCAACTTCAGCGCCACAGCCGTTTTCAGATAGCCCTCAATGCAAAGGCTCTAGACGCAAATATTGGTGTGAGAGCTAATTCAATCAAGGAAACACTGCATGTTGGTGAAGGGCATATTGAAGAAGGATCAGCCGAATGGTTCTTGTGGGAGAACAACTCCATTTGGCTCACTAACTTCACACACCATCAGGCTTCCAAGCAGCTCTCAAGGAAACTCAGTTTTCACACTCTATGCTTAGTGCCCTTTGAGTGCATTATCTAGGAATGAACCTGGTAGAGCATCCCACACAAACGAATGCTCCACATGCGGGTTTCACATGCCACCAACTCCACATTCTCAGGCAACTTCAGAGCCACAGCCGTTTTCAGATATCCCACAATGCAAAGGCTCTAGACGCAAATATTGGTGTGAGAGCTAATTCAATCAAGGAAACACTGCATGTTTGTGAAGAGCATATTGAAGAAGGATCAGCCGAGTGCTTCTTGTGGGAGAACAACTCCATTTGGCTCACTAACTTCACACACCATCAGGCTTCCAAGCAGCTCTCAAGGAAACTCAGTTTTCACACTCTATGCTTAGTGCCCTTTGAGTGCATTATCTAGGAATGAACCTGGTAGAGCATCCCACACAAACGAATGCTCCACATGCGGGTTTCACATGCCACCAACTCCACATTCTCAGGCAACTTCAGCGCCACAGCCGTTTTCAGATAGCCCTCAATGCAAAGGCTCTAGACGCAAATATTGGTGTAAGAGCTAATTCAATCAAGGAAACACCGCATGTTGGTGAAGGGCATAGTGAAGAAGGATCAGCCAAATGGTTCTTGTGGGAGAACAACTCCATTTGGCTCACTAACTTCACACACCATCAGGCTTCCAAGCAGCTCTCAAGAAAACTCAGTTTTCACACTTTATGCTTAGTGCCCTTTGAGTGCCTAGGACTGAAATGAAGCTGGTAGAGCATCCCACACAAACGAATGCTCCACATGCGGGTTTCACATGCCACCAACTCCACATTCACAGGCAACTTCAGCGCCACAGCCGTTTTCAGATAGCCCTCAATGCAAAGGCTCTAGACACAAATATTGGTGTGAGAGCTAATTCAATAAAGGAAACACTGCATGTTGGTGAAGGGCATATTGAAGAAGGATCAGCCGAGTGGTTCTTGTGGGAGAACAACTCCATTTGGCTCACTAACTTCACACACCATCAGGCTTCCAAGCAGCTCTCAAGGAAACTCAGTTTTCACACTCTATGCTTAGTGCCCTTTGAGTGCATTATCTGGGAATGAACCTGTTAGAGCATCCCAACAAACAAATGCTCCACATGCGGGTTTCACATGCCACCAACTCCACATTCACAGGCAACTTCAGCGCCACAGCCGTTTTCAGATAGCCCTCAATGCAAAGGCTCTAGACACAAATATTGGTGTGAGAGCTAATTCAATCAAGGAAACACTGCATGTTGGTGAAGGGCATATTGAAGAAGGATCAGCCGAGAGGTTCTTGTGAGAGAACAACTCCATTTGGCTCACTAACTTCACACACCATCAGGCTTCCAAGCATCTCTCAAGGAAACTCAGTTTTCACACTCTATGCTTAGTGCCCTTTGAGTGCATTATCTAGGAATGAACCTGGTAGAGCATCCCACACAAACGAATGCTCCACATGCGGGTTTCACATGCCACCAATTCCACATTTACAGGCAACTTCAGCGCCACAGCCGTTTTCAGATAGCCCTCAATGCAAAGGCTCTAGACGCAAATATTGGTGTGAGAGCTTATTCAATCAAGGAAACACTGCATGTTGGTGAAGGGCATATTGAAGAAGGATCAGCCGAGTGGTTCTTGTGGGAGAACAACTCCATTTGGCTCACTAACTTCACACACCATCAGGCTTCCAAGCAGCTCTCAAGGAAACTCAGTTTTCACACTCTATGCTTAGTGCCCTTTGAGTGCATTATCTAGGAATGAACCTGGTAGAGCATCCCACACAAACGAATGCTCCACATGCGGGTTTCACATGCCACCAACTCCACATTCTCAGGCAACTTCAGCGCCACAGCCGTTTTCAGATAGCCCTCAATGCAAAGGCTCTAGACGCAAATATTGGTGTGAGAGCTAATTCAATCAAGGAAACACTGCATGTTGGTGAAGGGCATATTGAAGAAGGATCAGCCGAGTGGTTCTTGTGGGAGAACAACTCCATTTGGCTCACTAACTTCACACACCATCAGGCTTCCAAGCAGCTCTCAAGGAAACTCAGTTTTCACACTCTATGCTTAGTGCCCTTTGAGAGCATTATCTAGGAATGAACCTGGTAGAGCATCCCACACAAACGAATGCTCCACATGCGGGTTTCACATGCCACCAACTCCACATTCACAGGCAACTTCAGCGCCACTGCCGTTTTCAGATAGCCCTCAATGCAAAGGCTCTAGACACAAATATTGGTGTGAGAGCTAATTCAATCAAGGAAACACCGCATGTTGGTGAAGGGCATATTGAAGAAGGATCAGCCGAGAGGTTCTTGTGGGAGAACAACTCCATTTGACTCACTAACTTCACACACCATCAGGCTTCCAAGCAGCTCTCAAGGAAACTCAGTTTTCACACTCTATGCTTAGTGCCCTTTGAGTGCATTATCTAGGAATGAACCTGGTAGAGCATCCCACACAAACGAATGCTCCACATGCGGGTTTCACATGCCACCAACTCCACATTCTCAGGCAACTTCAGCGCCACAGCCGTTTTCAGATAGCCCTCAATGCAAAGGCTCTAGACGCAAATATTGGTGTGAGAGCTAATTCAATCAAGGAAACACCGCATGTTGGTGAAGGGCATAGTGAAGAAGGATCAGCCGAATGGTTCTTGTGGGAGAACAACTCCATTTGGCTCACTAACTTCACACACCATCAGGCTTCCAAGCAGCTCTCAAGAAAACTCAGTTTTCACACTTTATGCTTAGTGCCCTTTGAGTGCCTAGGACTGAAATGAAGCTGGTAGAGCATCCCACACAAACGAATGCTCCACATGCGGGTTTCACATGCCACCAACTCCACATTCACAGGCAACTTCAGCGCCACAGCCGTTTTCAGATAGCCCTCAATGCAAAGGCTCTAGACACAAATATTGGTGTGAGAGCTAATTCAATCAAGGAAACACTGCATGTTGGTGAAGGGCATATTGAAGAAGGATCAGCCGAGTGGTTCTTGTGGGAGAACAACTCCATTTGGCTCACTAACTTCACACACCATCAGGCTTCCAAGCAGCTCTCAAGGAAACTCAGTTTTCACACTCTATGCTTAGTGCCTTTTGAGTACCTAGGACTGAAATGAAGGTTGGTGAGCATCCCACACAAACGAATGCTCCACATGCGGGTTTCACATGTCACCAACTCCACATTCTTAGGCAACTTCAGCGCCACAGCCGTTTTCAGATAGCCCTCAATGCAAAGACTCTAGACGCAAATATTGGTGTGAGAGCTAATTCAATCAAGGAAACACTTCATGTTGGTGAAGGGCATATTGAAGAAGGATCAGCCGAGTGGTTCTTGTGGGAGAACAACTCCATTTGGCTA